>NW_024582376.1:181499-279387 GCF_018398535.1 Haplochromis burtoni
CTGAGCTAGAAACTTACTTCTCTCTCCCTCTGTGTGTGTGTGTGTGTGTGTGTGTGTGTGTGTGTGTGTGTGTGTGTGTGTGTGTGTGTGTGTGTGTGTACATGTGTGGGGGAGTGAACCACACAGAGACAAGAAGGGAGAGAAGGACTGAATGAGCTACACGAGGTCTGGGAAAAACAGAGGGGAGGCAGATCCAGAGAGCAGAGTATACTGTGAGGGAGTGTGATGTGAGTAAAATGAAAGGGTAAAGCAGTCACATTTTGCCTGGCTGTGGGAAAAGAGTCATATGACAGCTGCACCCAACAGTCAAATTCAAGGGAAAGAAAAATCTGCATTTATTGTTTTTAGGTTTTTATAAAAATGGGGATCATTTTCAAGGACAATGTGAGGCTTTATTCCTGGTGGGATTTGAGAGAGGAATGGAGACAAAAAGGGAGGGGGGCAGAGAAAAAGAGGGATTGAATACCTCCTTTGGGCAGCCTTCTAATTGGTCTCATTCCTGTGTAACTTCCTGGTGAGTGCAGGCCGTTCTGACCTTGGCCTTTGAAATATAGACCTATTGCATTTTAAAACTAAGGGCTCTGTGTGTGCCACTCTGCAGGCATGTATGGGATAATATGTGCATGCTCAGAGGCACTCCTGTGTTTTCATGTATATATCAGAATAAATGCCTGCATGTGTGGGAACTAGTGGTGATTCAGCTACTGTATAACTAGACCCGTATATTTTCAAATACTGATAAAAATGTTATATTTATCAAAATTACAATTTTTACAAACTTTTATAAACATGAACAGAAAGTTCTGAATTAACTCCTAACAATGGGTCTGACTTTGTCTTTGGAAGCCCGTAAATACAGGGTATAGCTTCCCCTGGGTATAGACGATGATATGTAGGGCCTTTCAGGTTCTTGAAGGCACCTGATAACTTTCTTTTTGTAGTTGCTTGTGGAGTCTGGTTTTAAGGCTTCATGGGTATTGTTGTCACTGAGGTGTGTCATAATTTTTGTGTGATAATCCATGTGTTTAGAACAACAGCCTTGTTGGCTGGTAATATGGTGATGTTATGGTCTTTGCTTAGTCTGTGAAGGTTCTCAGTCATCCAGGTCATTGTAATCTAAGGAGCTCAGAAAGAAAACCGTCTGGACTTCTTTATGTTTCTATAGTGTATGCTGCACTGTGCAGCTAGGAATGCTCAGACCTCTACATTGGAGAAACCAATGTAACCAATCTGCATCTAAAGGACAAAAGTCACTCTTTAGAGGATGCCGGTGTTCACAATTTGGAAAGAGAAGACGAATTTTAAGAGAAGACGAATTTTAAGAAAAGACGAATTTTAAGAGAAGATGATTTTAAAGAGGAGTGAAAGAAGCCATCTCTGTCCACTGTGAATGACCTTCTATAATCCAGTTTATAGATCCCTTCCCAGACACCTTAATGCCCACTCACATCCTGGACCATTGACCCCAGTAAATGATAGGGTGGGACTAAGACTCACAATGGCTGATTGTGATCCACACCCGTTTTCACACCTTGCTCGTGTGATTAGGCAGAGCATCAATATGGGGTCCACGATCCTCTTAGGCTATGTTCACACTAGCCCGGATAGATTTGAAAACAGCGTTTTCGTCTAAAAACGCACCACGTCCACACTAGCGTTTTCAATCGTTTTTAACAGAGTTGTGCGTCCACATTGAAACAGCCGAAAACGCTCACGTTCCAGTCCTGCGAATGCGCAAAAGCGAGTGAGAATTAAAGAATTTGAAGAAAAGCTATCTGGAGCATGTACAAACCGATATTAATCTTTTTTAGGGCTGTCAAAATTGAGAGCAATCAAAACAACTGCTGTATAATGCACTCCGCTATCTTTGTTTAATTGGTCACATGACTGCATCACATGACTAAAATGTGTCATCGTTTTAGAAAGTCTGCGTTTTCGAGGGTCCACACTGCGACGGGGCAGCTCAGTTTTGAAATGTATGCGTTTTCGAGAGCGTTATCAAAACGCTGCCTTTTTCCTTGAGGAAAACGCCGTCTCAGCGTGGACGGGAGGCCAAAACGGAGAGAAAACGATGCGTTTTCAAAGGAAAACACATTAGTGTGGATGTAGCCTTAGAGACACTCCCATAGGGCTTAAAAACTGGGACTCTCCACCAATTGTTCTTAGAACTGAAGAAGCTTCTCGGATGAGAGGTGAAACGTATTCAAGAAACTTAAAGAAGTCCAGACGTCTAGACTAGACTACGGTGACCTGGATGACTGAGAACCTTCACAGACACTACTGACCCACTTAACTATGGATCAAAAGAGTTCATAGTAAGCATGGGCAAACTTTTAAATAATGATATCTTTTATGTACTTCCCGTGAGCCAAAGACTCCAGGCATCAGATTGCTCTGAATGTTTGTTTTCAGCGAGCAAATAACCTTAATATGGTAATTCAGAAGAAAATCCATTCAAAGGGAGATCTGGTGCTGTAAAAATGGGGTGGTTTCAGCACTGTACCATGTGCTACTTCAGTTCTCTTTAATTTGAATATATTAAATATTCCTGCATGTTTTAACAGATTAACTATTTCCTTCCATTGTAGACACACTTTTGTTTACTTAATTGTAAGAATTATTTGGTCTCCATCTTGCTCTGTATCTCACTACAGACACTCAGCTTGACTGGGGAAGAGCTATATAAGTACTATACCAGTCCAGACCTTAACAATGGAGTTCACTTCTTCACAAATGTAATACTACTACTGTGATTCCCTGAGAAGAACACCCTTATTCTGAACATTTCTTCTCTCTCATTATGACATCCTGCTATTCTTTGCACCCTTCTGTTATAGAAAATGAACGTTTGCCCAGTAACTGCACTCCCAGCTGCTGCAGATGTCTCAGAGGGCCTATAGATAGACTCACTCCAGACTGTCAGTCCATACTCCATACTGGAATTAGCATCTAACTACACACCGCTGAACTGCAGTACTTACACAGCAAATATATAGACAGATATAATTAAAAATATATAATTAAAAAGAAAATCAACAACATGGAGCTCTAACATTTTATTTCCCAGTCTCCAATTTCTGCAGTTAATCAACGCAGAAAGCAAGTTTTATGTTCTCATCTTCTCTTTAATAAGTATCACATTGCTACTTGGCAAGTTAAAGTTGACCTGCAGCTTCTTTAATCCATGGAAAACTTGAGTCCAAGTGATGCCTAACATCTGTTTAAACATTGTTGTCATCACTGTGTATGCTTTTCCACCTGGATCTACATGAATAACTATGTGCCTTCAAAATAGCTCATTATCACTAAGGTAAATCTAAACCTATCCTCAGGCAAGCCTTCCAAAAAACAAAGCAAAGCAAAACAGCACTCAAAAACTTGGGTAGGATGGTGTTTATAAAAATATATTCAGCTAGTGTGGGTTTTTGAATTAGTTTGATCAGTATAGGTGGAGCACAAATAGGAGTGTACATGGGTCTAGAGGTCAGATAGTGGGAATGAGAAGCAGATTAACAGATGACCCACGGTGTATCTGTCTCTCAAAGAGGCCTTATTGATGTGTTGTGAAGCGTAGTTGCAGATAAACAACAGGCACCATTCTCTTATTCTGACATGTCACAGCTTGGTAGACAGTGTACTGTATGTCCGCCCCTATGCATTATTCTGTCCTCACTCCCCAGTTGCATAACCCGCCCAAAGCTTCAATGTAATGTTCTGTTCATCACACTCACGCACACTGTGGCAAACACTGAGCTGATTGACAGCAACTCTGGCACACAACCCACAAACTTATGTAGACAAAAGCCAAAGCAATGTACATACTGTACTCAGACATTTATCCAATAACAGGACTCACAGCTGCTACGGAGCCCACTGACAGCAGAGTGAATCAGACCCTAGAAACATCCAGTCACATAAATATAGTAAGATAAACAGACTTGACAAGCTGCTAAATGAGGCTGCTGAGTTATATAAAGTCGGTGGCCTATTTAAGACACTGTGTCTAATGTAAATGTAATCTCATTCCTTCACCTGAAATTAGATATGCAAGCATAGCTAAGAAAAAGTAGCACGAAAGAGCAGTGAGAACAGCATTGTGACATTTTGTGTGTCCGTGAGCTGATGGACAAGCGGGCCCCAGGATGGAAAGGCTTTCTGTTTTTATGGCCTGGTGATTGACAGAAGGCCTGAGGCTGCAGACAGGCGATGACATAACTGTGTGTGGTGGTGGGGTGGGGGTGGGGTGGGGGTGCGGGGTAGTAAAGATAGCGATGGACGCAATAGTGCAACTCTTGGCAAGATATCGAAGTTTTGAGGAGGAGGAAAAGGTTGTATAGAAAGGAGACATGGGAGGATACAGGGGGAGGGAGCACACAAGAAGGGCCAGAGGAAAGAGATAAGGAGAAGGGAGGTGAAACAGAAAGACGTGTGGAAAAGTGTTCAAAAGAATAAAAGGAGTGGTGGAGAGATGTTATTGTAAATCTTCTGCTAGAGGCCGGCTATGAAGTCTGTTTCCAGGATTAATTGCTGTGAAATTTACAGCTCAGCTTTTATCAGTCTTTCTGCAGCGTTGACGTCAGTCACTCATTCAGAGGGAGAACAGCTAAGGATAAAGAGCAGCTTTGAAAAAGATCACCTGCTTGCCATAAACGCTGCCGCGAAAGGGACATTTACTGGAAGTTAGGCACACACACACACACTCTCGCTGTCTCTTTGAAAGATTGCTATGGTGAAACTAGTGAACTTTGCTCTGCCATGGAATAGAGCGAGTCTTTTCAAGCAATATAGATAAGAGCCTATGTGAAAGGCCTATGTGACAGTGTGATCATGTGACCATGTATTAAAAACAGGTCTGCAACAGTTTCAGATGTTCATTTATTTCTTTAATGACGCTCTCATACACACACGGCACCACAGAGCAATCTTATAAGAATTTTTTGCTGACATTTAGTTTGTCTTAGGTCAAATATATCAATAAGCAAGAACGACATTCCCACTGACCCTAGATAGAGTTAAAGGTCTCTGTGTGCGGACACCGGCATACTGGAACTGACGCACTGCAGGGAACACAAGTATAGTTAGACGTAACCCCCACAACCCTGAACTAGATAAGTGTTTAAGAAAATGAATGGATGGATGGACTCTCTGTTTGATCTCCATGCTTTGAGGTTTCACAGACTTTTTCCAAGTATTTTTCGTTATGTAGCAAAGTGCCAAGGGTTTCACAGTGTTGGTACAGTTGGGGAAATAATTATTTGATCCCCTGCTGAATTTGTAAGTTTACACACTTAACCAGAAATTTTAGAGAAACAGAATATCAACCAAAATCCAGAAAAAAACACATTATGCAAAAATTACAAATGGATTTGCATGTGTGAAATAAGTACTTGATTCCCAAACAAAACAGAACTTAGTTCTTGGGGGAGAAACCCTTGTTGTCAAGCACAGCAGTGAGACGTTTGTATACATCTCAGGAGGGCTTTTGGCCCGCTCCTCTTTACACAAGCTTTTTAAATCCCTTAGGGTTCGTGGCTACGGCCTGATAACTCAAAGCTTCACCTCCCTTCAAAGATTTTCTATTGGATTGAGATCTGGACACTAGCAAGGTCATGCCATGACTTTAATGTGACTTCCTCCAAACATTTCTTCATAAGTCATCAAACTTAGAAATTCAGCGGAGGATCAAATTGTTATTTCCCCCACTGCATACTGGCAGACATCAGATAACTTGATATTATTCCACGGTTTAAGGCGTATTAACCCTTTATGCCACCTGACAGTGTGGTTCAAGCATGAAAATAATGTTTTCATAAAGTCTCTGTTGAATTGGCAAACATACCATTTGCTGACTTTGGAAGGCAAATAGCAGAATCTAAAAAATCTTGTTGTCAGGCAACTGATCGGGCACACAATACAAACTTTATTTAAGCTCATTAATACTGAGTGAAGATGTGCTCAGGGATTGGTGGTGATGTCACTATTTAATGATGACTCAAAGTTAAACAGAAATGAGACACCCAACCAGGAAAGGGGAGATTCCTCATGTAAACAGTGGTGACTGATGATTGTGTTGGTTGTTGTTCAAACAGCAAAAGCTTCTCTTTTTTCCAACATTTTTTTCCAGTGACAGCACCTATGAGATTTCTTTAGTCGTGCTAGCCAGTGAGATTGCAGATTAGCTCACACACAGACTTGTGTTTAAACAGGGGAGAGAAAAAAGTACCTTAATTTCAACCACATTTTATATATAATTTACTTCATGAGCATTACTCCTGTGCATTTCATGAGCAGCTCCCTTGAGAGGCGGACACTGGAGTCAATGATAGCTAGAGCATGCAGCGAGATTACGATCCCCTGCTGGGACAAATAAAGGGACATGTCACTCCGCTGAGAGGAGAGCCTCTTTAAGCCCAATCTCAGGGGTTTATCCTAAAGCTCAGGGCTTTATACCACATGTAAGTCATAATGGTGAATTTCAGATTTAACGATGTGGTATGCATAATACTGAGCACATTTTTAATGTCTCTCTTTATGAAACTGAAATATCTTCCCAGTGGCTACTAAATGAAGTCACATCAATATCCTCTGGTAATTTGGAAATGTTCATACATTAAGACAAACGTGTTCCTGTTTTTTGTTTATTAAATTGCAGCTCTCTAATATTCCCTATGCCCCACATAGCTTTCAGTCTGTTTGGCATAAACACTGGCACATGCTAGATGTGATCCAAAGCAACCTCTTTCTTCAAATATGGTTTGAGTTCATTCACTGCAAATAGGAGAAACTAAGGCGCAGCGTTTTCGAGTTTGAAATCGTTACAGTATTTAGGACCGCATTTTGTTTCAGCTCTTCCACCGTCTGCCACACTGTCTCCATTATCCCTTCAAAGCAAATAATCTCAGCAGGCAAATTATTTGCTCTGCCACAGCAGCGTGTTTGGAAAATAAAGATTTCGTCAGCACCTTCCTGTTTGCAACGTGACCTCCTCATGCAGGACGCAGAGGCTTTGCATTTCAATCAAACGCAGACACGTGCTGACCGCTACAGACGCACACAAACAGGAAAAGACGGAAAGAAACAAATGCCTCTGTGTCGCTTTGATAGTCAACCAGCACGATCAGTGCACAGTGAATCAGCATTGTTGTGGCTGCGACTAAAGATCACCTACTGTCACCGTTATCCAAAGTGTTCCTAACTCTCCATCTTTTCAATTTTCTCCTCGCTGTTATTATCACGAAGCCTTCATTTGGTTCAGATTTCTGACATTTCGCACATGAAGAGACAAGTGCCCTGACTATTCTTTTCCAAGCTAGTTGCAACAGATTCACTGCAGGAAGGCTCAAAGTAAAGGATGATCAATCTTTCCTCCTCCTCACATTTAGTGTGGGAATCCCCTGACAAATGGTTATCTGTGTTAGGGATCTGCCCTGTACACTATCATGTGTCACACATATACGCAGCACACATAACATATACACATATATGACAAAACACACACATGCTATGTCCCACAGCTGCTGTGGGTCACTTGTTTTTGTCAATGTGGCCCATGTCTTCTGTCGCTTGAGTGAAAACCAAAGCTTGTCTCAGGTTACTCTCAAACATCTGTCACTCTTGACTCACATGTTTCCATTATTGTCTTTGTCGCACACAAACGAGCAAATAGTCTCAGTTTGCCTCAATCAACTTTCCATTGATAGGAATGGGATTTTCAGAGCTTCTCATCTGTAAAACCACATGTGCCACCTTTAGAGTATATGTTGTGTATTAAATCCAGGAATAGTCATAATTTACCAAAGCAAAAGTAAAGACGGACTGGGGGAATTTTTAAAAGAAAATGCATCTTCATAATTGTTAAGCATGTCATTGTAAACCATTATGATAGTTATTATTCTGCCTTTCTGAGAAAGTTTTGTGTTGGACTTAACAACCATGTTGCAGATTATATTGACATAAGAGCACTCAGCATGGCTGCTCTGGTATTGGATGACGCTAAGGAGATGGCTCTTCCACACAAAACCAGCAAAACTGTTGCATTTGGGCCTTCGCTTTGCACTCTGAAGTACCGTCATGTACATTTGCATCAGTCTCGACATCGTTATGGCCTTATCATTTGTGCCATATGTATATATTTCCATAGTTGAGGCATTTATTACACAGAATACAAGTGTCAAATTTTCCATATACAAATGTTATGTCAAGTTTTTTGCATGATGCTTCCTATTCCTGCTTTATGTGTTTAAGGATATATCCTGAATTGGATATGTGGAAGAAAGTGGTCAAATCTAGTAGAGACTGTGTGTTTTAAGCATTTAATATATACTACTGTAGCATTTCATCTACAGCAGGGGTCAAACTCATTCTCGGTTATTGGTCACAGACCAGTTTGACCTTAAATGAGCCAGACTAGTAAAACCAATGGAATGATTAAAAAAAACCTTAAGGTAAAAACATTTGAAAACCCTTTAACCTCCTAAGACCCGAACTCATCCATGACATGCATTTTTAATTTCTCTTTGATATTTGGGCATATTGGGACTTGATGAATGTAAAAACAAAGAATTACCAGATTCCAGATTTTTGTTTAACCTGATTTTTGTTTGTAATAAAAATGAGAGCCACATATGAGGATATTCATTTAAAATTTCGATAGAACAGTGGCAGCATAATGTCCTCGTAAGTGGATATCAGGCCCTTGTAGAGCAAGATTTAGTATTTTGGTCTAAATAACCCAAAATGTGATGTCCACATATGTGGATGCCAGGTCCTAGGAGGTTAATGAACAAAAAACAAAAACAAAAAGAAAAAGAACAAAAAGATGATGATAAACAGTCTGAAAACAGTTTTTAGAAAAATAACTCCACTTTCAGTAATATGCCTCAGTCAATAAGCTCAGTTAAAATAACACATCACGCTGGATCTTTACAGGCAAAAAATCTGAGCTTTTCAAACCACACAACTGCAGGGCTTTGAATGTCAACATCTAGATGTGCTTTTAACATATTGCACAGTCGCACTGCTGCACCGGTAATATCAGCACATGTTGTTGAACAGCTGAATATATTAACGACTTCACTGCAGTTTACACACATTTTAAAACCATCCAGTTGGCCAAACTGGACCTTTTGGCAGGAAGCTTATGGCCCCCAGACCAGATGTTTGACACCTCAGATCTTCAGAGATCTACCATAGTGATAAGATCATCACTTGTTTAGAATGTAAATATCATCATTTGCAGAGTTACTAAAGCTAAACATTGTGTAGCAGAGATAACCATATGAAATGCAATAGAAGTGTAAAACAGCAAAAGGGGATATGTACAAATGTCTCATATCTTAAATCATATATTTTTCTTTTTTGTGGTTGTGAGGATGAAATTGTAGCTCTCCATTTTACTTTGTGTGGGGCAGAGAGTTTATTAAAGCAGTCACTAGGGGATAAAACATTTGTTCAGAGGGATTTAAAGACTTGGTATATTTGCATTGTGCCTGCTGTCTTTATATAAGGAAATCTGAAACAACAGTGAAAATATTGCAAACACAATATCTCTGGTGTCAGACTGTTCACCAAAACCCTCTTTGTTTCTTCAAGAAATTCCACATTGCGCTGATTTACCAAAAAAACATCCTCGCTGCTCTCTTTAATTCGCTAAACCACGTACAAAAAAAGTTTTTTTGCACGTGAAGGCAAACGATATTATATATAGTCCTGCACATAAGCAACAGCATGTATACCTACAGTGTTTTTGTAGGTGATAATGAGCTGCTCATCCTCACATGACCTTTTCGCATGTGACGAAAGAGCGGCTCATTTAAAACACAATAATATAAAAGGATTGTTTTAGCTGAAGTTTGAAAAACACACAGGAAGTGTAAACACCGATACTCAGTTTAGAGTGCAACTGACCATAGTCTCAAAGATTTCCTCTCTTGCTTATCTTTGCATCAATTAATCAACGGCTCATGTCTTTTGCAGACATGCTCACACACACATACACACATTCCTGTGCTGATATGAATGGGATCCATTGATAAGTCTCCCTTTGAGGCCTGCTTCCAGCATCAGTGTTGTGCTGAGCAGGTAAGTGGTGGTGGGTAAACTGATCTACCCCCGGGCTCTGCTGCACCCCACCTCCTCATTCAACCGCACAGACACACACGTGCACGCTCAGACACACACACACCACTGCTATTGTTCCCCCCTCCATGTTTTCCCACATCTCCTTACTTCCTGGGCCCCAGTGCTACCTGCTGGCAAATTCCTCCCCGGGTCCTGTCAAACCCTTTTGTGTTCACTCTCTTTGTTCTTCTGCTTCCACTGTCACTCTTTCTTTATTACCTTATTTGCCTGTTTCCTCTCTTTGCCGGTGTTCCCTTTGTTTGTGTTATGTCTTACATGCCGCACTCCAACAAATAAAAATGAAGACCAGGACAAAAAGCATCTTTAAAGACTATTAAATGAAAAAGTGTTGAAGATATCTCATAAAAACACCAAACACAGCTTATACATTTTTCCTACAGCTGGAGCTAACTTGTGTCATGTGCATACATGTGACACCGAGTGACATATTCTTTTATTACTATAGACAATCATTGTAATTTATTTCGACTCAGTCCCACATGCAACTGCTGCTGTGAAACCTCATTAAATTAAAAAAATGTGTATTAATCTATATTTACACTTACAATAGTGCTCCCCAAAATCCACCTTGTCCTCATGCTTGAATAGCTCTTTGCTAAAAAGTACAGTGTTGAATTTTCAAGAAAATCACATTTGTAAGACAAAGAGACAAAGGAACAAATGTGAAGTTTCTTGCATGAAATATTTGCCGTCTTTCATTCACTATATTTTAATTCTCAGATGCCAAGAAAATACATCAGAGTGCATCAATAGCAAAACGTGAGGTTTTAAAGCCTGATGATGTGCTACCACACTCCTGGAGCTTTATTAATGCACTTCCCCGTATAAGCAACGCCCTACGCTCATTATTTAGTAGGCGATAAAGAGAGATTTACAGCGCAGGCACAGAGTCAGTCTATCTTCACTTCATCGGTCATGCTCACTCCTACACTGACATTATCACTAAATCCTCTAGCAACAGTTGACTTCAATCAATGCGCCTTTTAATCTCTTGGATACAGAGTTACAAAATCACACAAATCAAGACTCCGCCCTCAGGTGTGCTAAGAGAAATAAAAGCTTCAGAACAAGCTTTCTTCCCCCTTCACCCCGAATGTCATGACAGTGTTTAGTCCTTCTTTGTCTGTCCTCTAGTCATATAATGAAGCACTTAGTGACTGCAACACCCATTCACAAAGTTTAAAGCCGCCGTCACCCCCTCCCCCTTTCACTGCCTCCCCATCCTCCGCTGGGTTCAAACTTCTCCACCACCAACTAATATGTCTCTCTGATCTTCTTCCCCTTTTCCTAACCTGCCATAATGCCGTCCCCTTAAGCCTTAGCCCCACACCCCTCAGCCATCCCATCCCCAGGAGGCCCCCGAAGAGTCTGACTGGGTGGTCCCCCACCCCAGTCCAATCCAACCCCCTCTCTTTAGGGTCAGAAGTCAGAGGTGAACCCCAACAGTGTGTGGGAAACGTGCTCTGCCATGTGCTCGCTGGGCCAGCCTAGAAAGAGAGGAAGGAGTTCAGGCTGCCTTATTTCCTCTCTGGGCCCTGCTAGAACTGCTTAATGGGGCTCTGGGGTCAGTGGGACAGAGAAACACAGGAGTTGTGTTGGTGTTGGTTACAGTTTTGATTTATTGGAACAATTTCTTCTCCAAACGTGAGCTTGTTTGTGTTGAAAGGGAGACAGAGGAGACAGGATGAGGGGATCAAGAGAGACGCCGTAGAGGATGATGGGGGAGATTGTGTGTGTACTTGTCTCTGTTCATGTGGTTAAGTGCAGAAATGTGTCTACTGTCTGTATATGTGTGTGGCAACCGAGATCCGTTGCTGAGTGTGTGTTAACTTGAAGTATTTATTAGAGACTGTCTAGCCAGTGCAGTGTCTAAGGAGCTTAAAGTGATTTATTTGTAAGGCTATAGAAGCTGGTTATTTTACTGGCAAATTGTTGTGTATTTTGGGAAATGATGGCCTTGATTCTGTCCAGCAAAGGATAACAAGCCCGACTGGCAGGCAATACCTGGCTGTGCTATAATTAAACTTCTGGAGGACATACTGCACAGTGTTTTATTGTGCTGTTTAAATATTGACAAAAGGTTCATTCTGTGGACGTTGACAGAAAGTTTTGGATTTGAAATCATGAAACACATTAAAGCAGCAGTCCCCAACCCTTTTTGCACCACGGACCGGTTTATGCCCGACAATATTTTCATGGACCGGCCTTTAAGGTGTCGCGGATAAATACAACAAAATAAAACTTGTACTGGTACCGAAAAAAAGAAGATTTATTCATAACACACGTGAAAAGACCCAGGAAAACAGAGATAAAAACGATAACAAAATAACGCTGAAAACTACATTTCACACCTGAGCCTCAACTCTCGCGGCCCGGTACCAAACGACTCACGGACCGGTACCGGTCCGAGGCCGGGGGGTTGGGGACCGCTGCATTAAAACATGTATAGATAAAACACCACCAGCAGAACAGCTTGCAGAATTCACCCTTGTTGGAATATAAGACTCACGAACATGGAAATATTTACAATGTGACTTTCAAGTACTGAATGGTTTTGCAATCAAGCAATAGTCCAGAAAAGGCCTCCTAATATGCACATATACTGTACATCAAGCACAGACAACAGGGACCATTTAATTCAAAGGTTTAGTATGGAAATGGTTTTATAGCCATACAAACACAACCTTTGCTACAGATATTATATTGTATAAGCCTTCACTTATGTGATTGCAGATATACCAAGTAAACATAACTAAAGTTATGTTGTGTAAAATGTAAATTACTACAAAAAGGAAAGTGGTTCAAAGACAACATATCAGATGCTGATGCAGATCATTTTGAAACATTTTAAATAAACGCTTAAATGAACTTTGATGCCAAAAAGGCATTTCAAAGAACTTGGATTAAGAGCATGTTTACACGTTTCTGATATTACCTCTTGTTTTAATGACACTCTACTATGCACTTAGTACACCTGTAATTCATCTTGCCCGTGTCCTGCCAGCGTTATTGGAGTTTATAAATGCTTCAGTTTAACATAGCATAGTGAAAGTAATCCAACCCCTATAAGGAGCCTTCAAAATAAACTCTAGTCAAAGGAAAGTGTTGGGAAGATACAGACATTCTCCCAGATATTCCACTGTGTAGCAGAAGATAGTTGATGTCAGATCAAATTTCGCTATTAGAAATATTTGGTCTGGTTTTGGAGAAGGATGGCGCCAACTGTAGATGTACAGTGGCAGGATGTACGAAGGAAACTCTCTCGCTGTGAATTTACCAGAAGTTACCTGCCCTATTCGCACATGGGAGTAATTGGATGTTGGACACCGAGTTGTGCTGCTGGTGTGGCTGTTTAAAATCTGTTAAAAGTCCCCTAATGGCCAATTTGGACATTTATGTTCTCTTTTCAGCTCTGTTGATCTCCAGAAAAGTTCAGGTCTGCTCTGTATGTGTGGCTGTGGCTCATGAGGTACAGCAGGTCATCCGTTAATCTGAAGTGTGGCAGCTGGATCCCTGGCTGCTCCAGTCCTTATGCTAAAGCATCCTTGAGCAAGATGCTGAACCCTAAATTGCTCTCGATGCATTCATCCGACCGTCTATGTGTAATGAATGTCAGAAATAACTTGATAACAGAATAAAAAAAGTGCTTGTGTTAATGGGATTAAAAGAAATTTTGTATAAAGGATTTTGAAATGCTCAAAAAGAAAAGTGCCATATAAGATCCAGACCTTTTATTTAAGAAACATGGCTGTCTTGGCTGCTCTTTTTTGTTTAGTTACACATCGGTGAATGAAGTGGTTTCTAAACTTTAAAAGGCTCTGCAGGCCTTCCACTGTCTCTTATTTCTTGTGGCGGATTGTCCTGTCAAGCTACATCACAATAAAACCCTGGAGAAGAATACAATGAGTGGAAGCTCAAAGTAAACTTCCTGAGTTTCTCCTACTATGTTCTTTGTTTCTATTTAAGCATCCAACAATAAACATCTAAAAATAGAAAGACATGTGAGGTCCTCCTCACTCGCACTGCTCTCTTCCCGCACATGTGGTGATGATGGTGTTGTCTTCTGTAATTTGAATTTATGTGTATTTTAATTACCAGCTGGCTATGATCTTTACCTTTAAAATGCTAGCTCTGATCTCAAAACCACAATCAATATCAGTAGACAAGAGGACAGTTTTATAGTTTTGTATGTATGAACTAGGTATTTGTGTGCATGTGTGGTGGGGGGTTTCTGAGAGGGGAAGTGACATCATGGAAAGTGACTGCTGTGCAAACAGAGGCTGCAGCCCCCAGGTGGGCTCTATGATTAAGAGATTAGTGAGGAAATGAAAGGGCTTCAATCACACACATATGCAGACTTACATACACATGCAATAACGAACCCAATCTTTAGTGTGGATGTATGTCTATAAATTAGCCGTGCGTGTGTGTGTGTGTCTAGAAAGTAAAGGAAGTTAGCTCACAGTGGTTGCCTGTCCTGGCTGGCAATCGCTAAATCAGCTCTGATTCAAGAACAGAACAGAGCTGATTTAGCATGGCTACAGGCAAACAAACTCCAAATGAGCATTTCAAAATCCTCCTCCGACATCCACTCATCAGCACATCATGAAACTTTCCTAATACTTTAATTTCATTCCTCATGCTTGACAGTTAAAATTCACCTGAGAACACCACCCACATCTGACATTTTCCACCTGAGTGACTTTTTTTCCCCCCGTTGTTTGATGATTTATTGGCCCCATGTGCTGTGAACTCCTGTTGCTGGTTACATGTGTGGTGATCAAAGAGAAGATCTTACACACTTTCCACTGCAATCACAACATCAGAGCAGAATTTTGCTTGGCTTCTAATCAATGCCACATTTACATGAGAGAACAATTGTGCTTTTTATTGAAAACTTTTGCACAGGGATGAAGAGGCAAGCATCTTGGGAGGTACAGGCCACATGTTGCCCATATGCTCTCGTATTGTTTACTGTAAGGTAAAGTCGCATCTTAAGCAGAAAAGCACCAAAAGGTTCTCATCCCTTCAGCTGCTGGACACGGGAAAGTGATCAGCAGCTCTGCACTGCTGAAGCTTCCTGCTGGGGAGATCCCACAAGAGGTTATTTGTTTCTGCCCCAAGGGGCATGAGTGTAGGTGCTCTGGGTGAGCGGAGGGGAGGGGCGGTGCCCTGTAAAGAAGCTCTCATAGCCTAAAGGATGTGCTTTTGAATTAGGAGATGAGAAGGTTAATCAGAAACTAACCGTGTGAAACTAAGAAAAGTGTCTGAAAGTAGTTCAAAGTGGTAAAAATCATAGCAGGATTGAGTGGATTAAACCCTGATGCGTGTTTACACTTGTGTGTGTAAGAGGGACGTTGTTGTCATAGTGACTAAAGAAGGGATCGACTAAATTGCCACTTTCCCAGGTGAGCTCAAAAGAACTTCTGAGCCCCCTCAAAATGTGTCACATCCACAAAAGCTAATCCTTTTGCACCATTGTGTCCTGTTCTCCCACCAGTCAGGGCCCTGGAGGCTTGCCACTCAGTGCAGTGTGGCCAGCTAATCTAATCTCAGCCTTCTAACAGCCTACTGTTGGAAAACGATTTAACTTTATTAATTGAGAGCCCTTTGAAGAATTTAAGTCACCCTTCAAGGAAATGAGCCTTTATAAATTCATCCTGCAAAATGGTGACAGAGAGGATAAAGGCAAAGGGAGGGGGCAGGGGGGTGGCCACGTTTGGCCACGTTTACTCTTTTAATTAAACCAAGGTGACAAGTCTGCGGCTAATGCTTGAAGTGGGCACACAAGACTGAGATTAGATGATGAAAAGTTAAAGCAAACACACGGAGAGCCACGCTTCTTCTGGAAATGAGAGTCAGTTTTGTTTGTGCATACCCTGTGATTTGAGGTAAGTAGCAATGACAAGTGAGAGGAAGTAAGGACAGAGCTGCAGCTGGACTCCTTCAAACTCAAAAGATAAACTTATCATCACCACCTCACCACAATAAGGTGTTTTGTTTTTGGTTTGGGGGATTTTTTTTATCCTTAGCTGACCTCGGAAAGATGGCCTGTGTTATTATGCTTTCGATTTTGTTTAGACTGTCCTGCACGTGAATCTCAGTCAAAGCAGTTGCAAAAACACACCAAAGCACAATCTAAATAAAATAAACAAAGGTCAAATATAGATATTGTATCTAAAGTTTTAGTATTTTGTAGTATTTACATTTCAGTTTAAAGTAAAAATCCATATTTAAATATTAACAGTCTGTGTGATGGTTGATTTTACTTGTTCATTGTGACTTTTTGCTCACTGGTTTGCTTTCTCTGCCACATTTTGTGTGCTGTTTTATAGCGCAGAGTTAACTGCTCTGATGACAGGGGCACTTAGTGACTAGCCTGTAAACATAAAGAAGCATTTAGACACATAGGAGTGCTCTATAAATCTCCTCATTTCTGCAAAACCACAGTAATTGGATTTCAAAAAGGTATGAATCATGAAATTCATTGTTTTGTTAAAATAATCCCAAATATGAATTCCTGTGTCTCAGCAAGGTTCTTAATCTTGTTAGGCTGCTTATTTGGAGTAAAGCATATGAATGCAAAATAATGTTATATGTGTGAAGAATTTAAAAAAAATCCACTTTTTATATAACTTTAACTTTCATGAACCATCATTTGGTAAGTAATTAAACATCATTCAGTCTTATACACGAGCTACACACTGACACATTAAAGATTCCTCTGCAAAAAAAGGAAAGAGTGGAATAAAGAGAACGGCAACATGAGGAGGAGCAGAGGTTGTGTTTGGGGCTTTTTGAGAGGATGTGGGCTGAGAACACAATTAGAGGAGCTTAAAGGAGGACAGCAGGGGGGAAAGCCAGCGAGGGAATAAGGGTGAAACACACACTCACCTGCACAGGCGTCCAAACCAAAGCACAGGTGTTGCACACCTGGCCTTTTGGGTTTCCCCACAAGCCATAGATTAACCCAACTAGTGAGGTCAATGACCCTCTCTCCTGTTACTAATAGGGGAAGATTTTGTGAGGTGGAATTAGGACATATTAGCAGGCTTATGTGGTGGAGTGTAGTCCAGTTCCTTTAATTTTATACATACTGTGTAGAGCAACTAATGATCAGTTTAAACAAAATAGTTTCTAATCATTCATTTATTATTTTTACTTGCTCATAATATTAAATATTCAGTAATACTCATATTTCATGCTGAAAGCAGCAAATTATCAGACTTATAAAAGACTGAGGTTTTCCATTACATTCTGCACTAATTGCATAAGAAATGGATCAAACCTCACTTTGTTTTGTTAATTTCAGCCAATTTCAGCCAATTCAAACACTGTGTGTCAGTGTTATTCATATTTTAATTAATTAATTAATTAAAAATAGCCAAACCTGAATATTTTTTGCAAAGAGTCACTAGTGAAATTATTCTATCCTCTTGAGAAACAAAAAAGATGTGCACAGGCATATATCCGCTTTGTGGATATATGGGTGTTATGGTCAATGATGTCATCCATCATAGCCCCTTACATCATCCTTTTGGGGCGAGTGTTTCCTCTCACTGACACATTGCTACGGGACAGGCCAAGGGCGTGCACGAACTTGCAAGAACATACAAATGAACACCATGACTTGGACGGAGTGTCTTCTTCACATCCACACTTTTGGATTTCATTACTCATTGACCTACATTGTACCTGTTCTCCTGGGATATTTTGGGGTGTGTTTGTTTGTTTTTTTTAGATTTGTTTTAGCAACAGACTCTTGTCATAAATTAAAGAAAAACCTGAACCACTGACCCCTACAGTGAGCTGGCTCTGTTTAACTTGGGGGGGGGTCACTGTAAATCAACAGAAAGTTGGTGATCCCTTTTGTCCAGCGATTTACTTTGATGGGAATTGTCTCTTGGGGGATGATAATCCATAGGAAACAGGTCTCAGTGAATGGTTTAATGCATATTTCTTTTACAGGCACCGGATCTCATCCCTGAATACCTGTGTGGAGATTTTGGACTCATCTGTTAGCCATCATCCTCAACCACTGTAATTAAACTGTGAATAAGGGATTGTCCTTTGAATGCATCAGTAACTTCGGCAGAATTACTGAAACTACTGTTGAGCCATCAGCTCAAGAGTAGTGATTTACTAAGACACTTTATGTCTGTCTTTCCTTTCATTTATACCTCATGTGTAGATGTCTAACGATTTAACAATTCACTACATAATTAACCTTCAAGGCAGGGATTTGTCTGACACATGTATTCATTTCAGGTAATACACAACCCTCGGCTAGAGCAGGAAACGCAAGTTTTCTTCACAGAACAAAGTGCCATAATCAAATAATTAAGGGATTATATCTGTGTGGAGGAGATAAATTCCCATGCTTTTTGACACATGTGAGAGGAAGGGGGTGGTGCAGAGAGCAGGCTGATGTGTGTGCGCCTGAGGCAGGGATATGAGACTGCTGGGCCTGCTGAGAACGTGAGAGATAACCCCTGAGATGGGTGAGCTAGTGGCAAAAAAGAGATTAGGTAATTAATTAGTATGTAACCTTATCGAAGTTGCTTTTGTTCTACGAAAATAATACATGTGCACTTTGGAGTGTCAGATTATAGACACAGGCTTTGTGTGTAGCGGGGATTTCCTCCTCTTTACAGGCAGAGCTCTCCTATCGTTCACTCTCAGCAAGCATCATTGTTCTGCGCACTTTCACCCCCTTTGCGCGTTTGCCTGGACGATCCGCTACATAACGTGCTAATTCACTTTATCATGAACCGATCCCAAAAAGCAGTTTTCACTCATTCAGGCATCCCACGAACGCTTCACACTAATCCAGATCTCAATCTTGTGCACGTCCGCAGGCACTCGTGACTTTCTGTTGTTTGTTTGTTGGGGAGGGGTCATTAGCAAAGTGTGTAATAAAATTAGTTTGCAGTTATTGACGAACATAATCTACGCATCCATCTGATGCGTGCCTAAAAATGACGAATTATTAATGACGACGCTTTATTTAACACACTACAGTAGCAGCAAAGGTGACTTCATCTAGTGGGGGACTTGGGGGGGGGGGTGCAGGATATAGAGCGAGATGTTGGTTCTTGTTGTCTGCAGTGCAGGATAGAAAGAAAGGAAACACTGGGAGTCTCGTTCAGAGGTGAGCAGGCACGCCACCTCTAGCAACTCTTTTACCTTTTACCTGGAAGACTTGAAAGATGATCTTTACAGCAGATCAGTATGAGTTCCACACATCGTGAATGACATCATGCAAAGATTCCTCAACAAGTTTCATCCAGCAGGCACTCACGCTGTGACTGTGACTGTTTATTTTAATGAAGCCAAGAAGAAGACAAGGAACAAATCAGGGCATGTTGCTAATTAAAATATCATGTGTTAATGGGCTTTCCCCCCACCCCCACCCTCTTTTTGTGATTTCAGCAATGATTTTTGGCCAGTGGCTTATTTGTGCAACATGTGAAAAATAAGATGTTAATTTTAAACTCTGAGTAAACCTCCAAAAAAGAAAGCATGTTTTGAGCTACAGGAAACATGGTGAGGAAAACAGGGTCTTATTCTTGTCTTTCATGCTACATTCACTCACTATTCCTCTTTCCTCCCCAACAAAAAACCTCTCATCACGCCAAGGAATACTGAGCACCTTCTTTTACTTTCAAATGTTATTTCTGCATTATGCAAGGAAAAGTTTGACTACTTTAAAAAAAAAAATTGTAATAAAGTGTTCGAGAGCGGAAATTGTCTTTTTGTTGTTGTTGTTGTTTTTGTTGTGGGGGGGAGGGGGGGGTCTAACTTTTTTTTTTTTTACATTGCGTGTTTTACGCCTACAGCCAGATGGAGAAATATGAGCAGTTGTTAGCTTTGAATATCTTTCTTTAAATGAAAAAAAAATAATGTTGTGACTAAAATAGAAACAGCATGAATCTTTTTTGCTTTCCCAAAACACCTGACCACAAACAACCATTTGCTCCTCTCCTGTTCCTCCAGGTTGGGGTGTGACAGTGTGAAAAGTGGAAGGAGAGCAAAATGGGTGGTGTGGAGGTCAAGAGAGGTGAATATCTGCACTGAGAGAGGAAGATTTATGCGAAAGCTGCTGCTGTTTGAGAGAGCCATAACATAGCAAATCCTGCCTGTGCTCTTAACCCTTGACAACATGACCTTACGCTCTTTCCAACTGACAGCTCTTTAAAACAGATTTTATGTAAACTGAAATGAACCTCGTAACAGCAGATTGGTTTTAATTAAATACCCCTTAGACTGACAACAGGGTGTATTTCAGAAACACATTTATGTTTCTGACACTCAAAGAACTTTTAGTTTAGTCGTTGGGAACTCTTTAAAATCTTCTTTATGTTTTTATTTTCTGCATCATTCATTTACTCAGAATTAAAGGGATCGTAAATCCTCAGCATAGTCAGCCAACTCATGTGGAATGGATTTAGCGTACTATGCAAATACTGAATGCGTGCAGAGTTAATATTTGGCGTCTCGGCTCCAGACTCGTCATTTTCCCAGAAATACAAAAACAAGCTCATGAGAACAAATGATTAGAAAAAGGTCCAAATCCAGAGACCGAGTCACAATAGTCATGCAAGTCCAAGTAACAAATTCTGGGCTTTTTGCAAGGATCAGTGATACTAACCTTTGGAAAGTAAGAGGAGAGTCACCTCCAACACAAGAAAATGTCGGCTTTCAGTTACAAGTGGCAAACACCCTATATGAAGGGTACAAACAAGCTTATACCAAAAGCTGCCCTGAAGTAACATGATCAACTAGTTCACCGGTCACTGAAAGAATCCAGGCTTGTTGCTGTTTTGGGTTTGCTTGACCCTGAACTCCAAAGCATTCTTGGTTTCTTTTGACACTCATTCCTTACCTCAGTGCATGTACATGGCCACCTGCAGAGTGAAATTAGACAGTCTAGTTTAAAAATAGTACAGACATACTTACATGTCCATTACATTAGCCACCAGCAGCTGTTGTCTACAATGAAGTCTATATAATGATCATACTGGGACTTTAGTATAGGTAATTGCAAAATTCTCAGTCCTTATTTCAAGTAAAATGTATCTTTAACTTTATATTAAGCTAACAAGTGCCACAAACTGTAAATCTTCAAAGGTCTTGGTTATTTTTGTCCAAACTTACAGTAGCCTATTAATGGAAAGAGCCTTACAACGGGTTTATTTTAAAAGGCCAATAAGCTGTAACGTCACTAACGATCGCAAAACAAAAAAGTCTGACTGTATTTCCATAAGTTTTGTTTGCATTAGCTTTTCCTAATGACCTCCTCCATGACCATGATAATAGATCAAAGTAATTGAGAAGCAGATTGACAGAAAGGTTCCAGTTTTTATCTACCATAGAAAATAAATTTTACAGGACAGTCTGGGCAATGAACTTTTTCTGCAATTTTCCACATTTATTTCATGAGCCCAAATAGTCTTTAATATATAGAAAAAGAGATATGCTGTTAGAATTGCACTTCCTTTTCTCATATTAAAATATCTGAGGCATTAAATGACAAAAACGCCTTTACACCAACAGAAGGGGGAATTTGATTGGTATGGCCCACTTAAGATCAAAGTGGGCTTTATGGGCCCACAATGTAAGATGAGTTGAACATTCCTGCATTAAAAGATACAATTTATCATCTGTTACCAATCACCTGTTTAAGACCTGCTCCAACACAGTCTCCGTGTACTGCTAGTGCCGGCCCTAATCACAGAAAAATGGACGGGCATTCGGCAAAACAATCTGGGAAACTCAAATATGCAGATCCACCCAAAAATAACTTTTATTGAAATATCATTTGTAAGGTTTCTTTCCACAAACAATATCAATAGAAGGAATTCAGCAACACAAAATTGTTTTAGGTTTCTCTGTTCCTACTCAGCTGGTACATTAGGTACATTGTAGGCATGCATACCTTTTAAAAAACAGAAGTAAATTCAACTAGATTAAAGGTGCTTAGTAATCTCCAATGTACCCACACTTGTTTTTGTAACTGCACTGAGTCAGTCAGCATTATCGAGCCTTTTTAAATATCTTAGCAAAACCCAAATACAAAGGGTGCATGACAGAAGCTAGTCATTGTGGTTTTATTTTCATTTCCAAAATGCAGTGCTGTAGGCTGTTATGTATTTTTAGCTAAATGTAGGGGACCCACAGCGTGACATCTCTTTTGATGATGGGAAGATGAAAGGAACATGAAGTATGACTAGCTAAAAGGAAGCTGATATTTATGATATGAGAGACTGCTCTCCTTTTTGTGTAGACCTCAGTTTGACTTTAAAAGATGATCTCTTTTTCTTCTCACTCGTTTCAAACACTGCAGCCCTCTTCTGTAAATGTGTCACTCCCGTTCCCTTTACTTACTGTGATTCAGATAGCCTGGGGCTTCTGCTCTCATCCTCTTGTGTGGATTTGCTGACTTAAACAGAGCGACGTGAAGTAGAAGCTGAAGTGAATGCCCTGGTGTGCAAACAAACAGTTGCACAAGGACTACTGTGCAGAGCAGGTATGCACATAAATACACCCCCTTAGTGGGAAGCAGAGCTGTACTAGTCATTCTCCAAACTAGCACACACGACAGTCTGCCTCTTATGTTTTTAACAGCTGGGTTTTAGATTTTTTCAGACTTCAAGTTCTGCATAGGTGAAGTATGTCATCACAAATGCTTGCATGTGTTTCACTCATTAATGCATTCACACCTTTCATCAATTTACAACACCTTGTGTTTTAATAGCCCTTACTTCATAAACTTAATGCCTTTGTTTTCTTTCTAAAACAGCAAGAATCCATCTGTTTTACTGTGTGGGCTATGACTCATGGTGTGACAGACACCTTTATATTTACAGTGATGCCAGCCAAATACAGAGCTCACCTGTCTCCAACTATGCCCTGGAACATGACTCATTGTTTGCTGTAAACATTGTAAATGTTGTATGGTTTATGTGGGGATTCCCTAATGAACGCATTTGTTTTGATCTGGGATTGAGACTGTCTGGATTGGGGCACGAAGAAGTCTCATTTCTGCACCTTTTCCCTCCCTTTGTATTTCTGCATTCTTAATGGCATGTGAATCCAGCAGGCAACTTTTCTATTTGTCTGAACTACGTCAGCACAGCCCAAGGTCAAAACTCCCAAACATCCCACACGCAAATATTGCAAACACCTTGTTTGTCCTGCAGCCCAGCAAATATCAACTCTAGTGATGATACTGCAGTGAACAAAAGGACAAGGAAAAGAACAAGAGAGACAAAGATACAATGAGCATTGGGACACCCATAAAGGAAAAGCGCCTAACGGAAGCACACCCACCTGCCCACCTCCCCCTTTTTCTTTCAGCCTGCTGCACACCTTTGAGGCCAGCCATTCTTGTAGCCCACCTTAGGAAAACATCCGTGCCCCCACACGATGTTGAGCCTTGTGTTTCCTTCTGTCTTTAATCTTAGTGAAAAGAGCTTTTAACAAGGCCAGGGAGGATGAGTGGATCTGCCAAAGAAGAACAAAGGCAGGGAGGGACTTGGAGAGATAGTAGCAGAATGGAAGGCTCTGTAATCTATCACCTGTTGCCCTTGGGCGGCCCTGTACTCCCTGGGCCCTGGGCTTGCTGTGAGCTCATGTGTGTATGTATGTGTATCCAGGTATGGTAAGGTAATGAATAAATAAGCAAAGAACAAGAACAAAACAGATATTCTGGATTCTTTCAAAACCTCAGATTGCTTCAAGTAATTTTCTTCACAAGGAAGGAGTTCTCTGCTTGCCAGCCACTCCACACTTATGCCAAACTCCCATATCACAGACATATTTTGACATAGTGTATTTGTGTGCTGCTTCTTTTTTTATTGATTGGTTTGTTTGTTTGTTTTGGTCAAGATAATGGGATTAATGGAGCAATATATCAGTTTCCATAGTGCACATATGAAGAAAAAGTGCTAAATTAATTTATAGTAGCATTTAAATGAGAAAAAGTATGCAAAAGTAATTATAAAATACATCAAAATAGTCACATCACGTGAGGTTAAACTCAAACTTTAGTGTTGTTAGAGGGATCTATTTGGGTTTTGCTACATTCTGCTGCCTCTTAAAAACTCAGTTCTCAAGTTCCTCTATCTTTGTCTGCCATCTTGTGGCTTCGTGTTGCACGTACCGTAATATAGCCTATATCCTGTACGACATACTATATGAAAGAGTATACGATGGCTTCCCTCTGCTCAGGAAGATTACATTAATTCTGTGCGAGGCAATGCACAAGCTCACTCTACTTCTTATTTCCACACTATACTGTACAATATTGTAGTAATATTTCGATGTCATGTCTTATTGCATTTATATTCGACTTTGCTCGTATTATTTATTTATTTAGTTTCATCTACCTCGTGTCTATTTTGTGGTGTGTTTGTAATCGATGACAATGTGTTGCTGGAACACTGCGATTCATAAATAAACTATCTGTAAAAACTATACAGGGAAAATCTGGTCTTGATCTGTCTTAATACAACGCGCTTTGCTTTTTAGCTTAGTTAAAGTTGGCTAGACTTCACGCTTCTCTAACTGAGCATCATTTTCTGTACTAGTCGTTCGGTCATTAGTTTAATGAGAACTGTCTATTCGTAAAATTCACTCAGTTTCTGTGCGATGCCAGTGTCCTTTCAGCGTGTTCGTCTCTTCTCTTAAAATTCCAACGTAGCCAATAACACATGAACGCAACACCACTAGATAACTAATGACGTAGCGCGTAGCTGTACTGGTTGTGGTCGGAGCAGAGGAAGCTGGGAAAGGATCAAGGAAACCTCTAGCATCGTAGATAAACACCGTAAAGAGGTGTGAAGCCAGCGGGCACACGGCTGTCACAGTACTAAAAGAACAGTAAAAGAGTCCGACTGAGTTCTCCATACAGCGAGGGTCAACATGTCTGAGACATACGGTATGTTTGTGTGGAGTAGGCGGTCATTTAATGCTTGCTAGCTGTTATGTATGACTGCTTCGTGGTCTAATGTGACAGACTGGCAGCGTTGCTATCAGCAAACTGTAAGATTAGCTTAGCTTAGCCACAGGCTAACTTGCCACCTCACCGTGTCTGTGGATTTTAACAGTAATAATTAACATTCAGTGCTGACACGTAGGTCAGTTAAAGTGCTCTGGTTGGATTTCTTCGTGTGTATTAACTGACACCTCTGTCGTTTGATGGTAGCGTGTAGTGCTTCACGGGCAACAAGGAGAGCAGAAGATGGTGAGACATCAACGGGTAAAAGTTGGCCAAACTTTAAGCAAAAGCCATTAATAGCATGTGTAGAGACGTTGAGTTAACGTGAACTTGGGGAGATTCAGGCAAGTTCTGTGACCTTGCGACAGGAAAGGCTGCTGCGATTTGATGTATATTTTTACTTTTAACTGCTAGCCACAAGGCCTGTAAGAGGAAGTTTGATAGCGATGGTTGATCATGCATCGGTTACCTGCAGGGCAGACGCTGCTTGGTGTCTCACTGGTGTAATGCATCTGCTTCCATGCTTATTTAAAGTAACTCCGCTCTTGCACTTGACACAGATACGTTATAAATGAATCCTGACAGAATGAATGCTGCCTGCACTTATCTATGATCATTCACATAATGAGCAGATACAGAGATGTATTCGTGGTCTCATAAATTCATTAAACAGTACTCTGTCTGATAGTCAGTAAGCCTGACACTGCAGAGCCATTTGTTATGAAATGGCACACCATCATCCTCTCCTGTTGCACTCCCAGATACACTCTCTCCCTCTGTTTATACTTGTACCCTGTCTCTCTCTTTCCTCGTATGAAACTTTATCCAAGTGGGCAACATTTATGGGAGAGTGCCAGCACTAATGGGACCTGTAAAAGACTTTTATTGATTTTTTTTTCCTTCTCTCTCTCTGTCTCCTCAACTGTCTCATCTGGACGATCAAAAGTCGACAAAAAGGCATTATGAATTCAATAAGGGCCTGTTAAGTGTTTTAAAATGCATAGTTTTCACTGATTAATTTCAGTAATGTCTATCAACATGAGAATCATGAGTTTATGTTGATGTTACAGAATTTGGCACATGTAGCAGGGGGAGAAGGAAATATTGTAGTAGTACTCCTTTTATTGAACTTTTTGTTGCTGTTAGTTTTTATTCATCATTACTTTTTATATTGTTGGATCTCTCCCCCCCCCCCCCGCCCCCCCCCCCCCAAAAAAAAAGGGAGAGAGAGAGATTGGAAGGGCTCACCCATTGCACCCATCCTCCCTGGTGGTTGGGGGGGGGGGGTACTTAATATTGATGAGTGAGGAATAAAGTAGCCTGAGAGGGTAGTGCTGCAGTCCATTCTCCCTGCTTTTGACATTATTGATGGTTTGATTGTTGTGTCCAGATCTCACACAGAAGTATACGATGTCTGAGAAAATGCAGAAAGGCTTGGGCTAGCTTTTAAAACTGAGCGGTCTGTCTCTGATTTTTGTCAGCACTGTCACAGCCACTGAAGTGTGGTTGAGATGTTACGCTGACTGCTGTTACACAGAAAAATAAGTGGGTTTCGACGCCTTCGCTTTGTTGCAGTTACTCTGTTACCGAGACTTTGACCTCTGGCTTGTGTTGCTTAAGAAAACACCCGCTTCAACAAAGGTGCACCATGACCTGAGCTGGCGGAGGTGTGTGTCAGCAAATGAAGGTGGCTCATGGAGCAATGACATAATTGGTTTAAATGTCACCCAGAAAGTAAAGATTAATCTCATACTTTGATTTACTGTTTCTGTTGACTTTGTGTGAAGCTGGTGATATCAACAGCAGCCAGTAATCACTTGCCAGGCTTTGTGCTTTCAGAACCTTTGTTTGAGCTCAAAGTGAAATTGAAAATTTACTTAAAATTCAACCTGAACAAGTTCTCAGTAGGGAAGCTGTAGTTTGCCATCATGCTTTCACATATTTAGGAGAACACTATCACTTCTGCATGTCTTGCATTTCATTTACTACCTCTCTAATTATTTATTATGTCTTACTTAACCAGAGCTAAGAGAGATTGAAAGTTGCAAGATAAAGCTTGTGAAGCCTTAGGAATTACCTGGATTACTGACTGATTTCTCATACAGGCTGGTCTTTATGTAAATCACAAGTATAGCCAGATGAGACTTGACTAATCTAACATACAAAGACTATGATTCACTTAAGCACTAACCTTTCATGTCTTGTTTCCTCCCCCTGAGGAAGAGAACTTTTCTGTTAGCAGTTTGTCTCAGAGCGTGCCGTATCATGCCTTTAAAAATGATAGCATGGTAGAGGTAGCATCATGGTTTTGGGCTGTCCTTGGGATCTGGATGGCCTGTAGCCATTAACAGAACATTTCATTTAAAATTTATATCAAAAAATGTTCTCAGTGTAAGAACAGAGGAGCAGTTCATGACCCGGAGCTTCAAGAAGTTGGGTAACGCAGCCAGACAGTAACTCAAGTAAATCAACAGAGTGGTTCAAAAAGAAGAATTTTTGGGGAGTGATGAACAAACCGCAGTCCTGACCTAGTTGAAATTATGTAGCATGACCTAGAAAGGGAGCAAACAAATATATATGAACTGAAACGGCTCTCTTGGAAGGAATGATGCAGAATTCCTCCCAATTATTGTGTTGTGTTAGTCCCACAAGCTGTACGTGAAACACATGGTCAGGTCTTTACTGCTACTGCTTGGGTGGTTAAGAAATTGTGAAATCCTGGTAATTCCAAAGCCTTTTTTTTTTTTTTGCAACTTGGTTTTCATAACTGATCAGCGTAAATTCACACACATGCAGCCATTTTTCATACCTAACTCTCCTTATCAGATCTCCCAGTATACTGGTCAGAACTGCCGTTCAGCATACATCCAGTATGCAAATACCCCCTTGTGTTATCTTTGGCCACAGCACACAATGGCTATCTGTACTCTAAATGGGTTTGCATGTCAAGGGATCAAGTCATTATGGATCATTTGTGTTGGCTGGATTGAGCCCTTCAAAGAAAAGACCCACTTTCCACAACATCTGTGCAAAAGCCTGCCTTTGGTTATTATTCAACCTGTGTGCAAGTCTGTTGCCCTAAGCTGTGGTTAATAATGCTAAAGCTCAAACCTTGTTCTAATGACATGTGTTATTAAGTGTTGGTGCTTTTCTAAGGCTTCAGAGACACACTCATTTTCAACCTCAGACAAACAAGTGTATTAAATTAGAATCGTAAGTGGCAAGTTAAACTGATTACATGCTAGGTGCTTTGTGATTAGTAGGCTAATTTGGGTTTGGTAGGATACTATGAAAGTAGTAGCTCAATGGGATTAAGAGGAAGGATTGTCCCTGAGGATGGAAGTGCAAAGAGCAGCAGGTTCTCTATTGATGTTGGCATTGCATTGATCTCTACCTCCTTTTGTGTGCTTGCAGACTTCCTGTTTAAGTTCCTGGTGATTGGCAGTGCTGGGACGGGGAAATCCTGTCTCCTCCACCAGTTCATTGAGAACAAGTGTAAGTTCTAAAACGCTGCATTTCTAAAGTTTAATACTGTGCAAACACATAAATGGACACGTTCACGAAATTATTGTAGTCAGTTTCACGAGTTGCATATTGACTAAACCGTTAGTCTGCGGATGATCTGGAGAAAATTCTTCATTGACTGGTATGAGTCAGAGTACAATGACAGGATGATGTGGGCATCTGTCGACCCAGAATAAAACCAATCACCACAGTTCTTTGCCTCACACTGTCCTGCAGAAAGAGACAATTTTCTGTGTGGTTAAATGGAGGGAAAACATTATACTTCCTGTTGACTTTCTCTAGCTAACAATGGCCAAGTTTACACCGAGCTCGATGCTCTCATTATATTGTTAAAATTCTCCATATGAAACATTAATTCGTTTAAAATACAAATTGAAACGTCAATTCAGTTTCAGAGGGGTGGTTTAAAAAAAACAAACCATGTCAACACTCCTTCATGTACAGAGTCGTGCTCATGATTACATTTAATTTGATTAAGATATCTCAGGGGTCCCTGTGGATAGAGAAAGAGAGACTGGGCAACTTGGCACTGTTAATCTAATTTGCAACTCCCTGTAGCTTATAATGTGGATATGAGGTATTTGAAAACGGCAGCAGAGGTCTTTTAAACAAGCCAAACACCAAATATTACACATGTAGTTTTTTCGTTTGTTTTCCTGCTCCTTTATGTATATTTCATGTTGTGCCTTTTTTTTTACACTGTCTTCTGTTTGTTCCTACTGCAGTTAAACAGGACTCCAACCACACCATCGGTGTGGAGTTTGGGTCTAGAGTGGTCAACGTTGGAGGAAAGACAGTCAAACTGCAGATCTGGGATACTGCTGGCCAGGAGCGATTTCGGTATCTACCTTCAAAATTTACCTAAAGTCACAAGTCCCAGCTCCACTGGGATAATGAAGTGTCTGACTGATGATAACTGTTAAAATGATTGGACAGTTTCTCCTGTCAAATCTCACCATCTGATCTTTTAAAGGAGCCTTTTTTTTTTCTCTCCTCCATTTTCTCTGCAGATCTGTTACACGCAGCTACTACAGAGGAGCAGCTGGAGCACTTCTTGTCTACGATATTACCAGGTAAAACAACCACTGCCCTCGTGCTCCCACTTCCTTTTCATAAGTTTCTCTAACAAAGTGAGCTTTTTTGTTTGCTGTGATAATGGGATGTAGATACTACAGTTGTACCTTAATTTTCCCAGAATAAAAACTACATGTTTACTAAGACTCCCAGAAGCAACAAAATGTAAGGTTGTATTTGGTGTGGGCATTGGCATCTGTGATTAATTGAAAATTTTAAATGTGACTACAATTAAAATGAAATTTTACAGACTTAACTGGAAGCTTAGTTTATTTTTGAGTGTTCATACTGTTTCGAGTCCATATATCAACTAACAAAAGGAGTCACATTGTGCCTGTACAGCCTCCAGAAATCGTGCTGTTTAATGACAGACCACTCACATTACTGTATTTCATAAACTCTTTCAACAAACTATGGGCTTTTGTTGAGGTGAGGTGGAGTGCGGACTGTCAAGAGCTGTAATATAGAGGCATCCTCTGTCAGGTAGCGTCTGTAGAGGAAAGCAGAAGTCCATCACAGATGGTGTCACCTGACACACTCTCGCACAGGGAAACAGACAAGTGTATACAATGAAACTAGAGCTACAGCCTCATGCTGAAAACAAACTGAAACAGAAAATTGGGTAAATAACATGAATAAAATGTCTTACAGTCGAGAGACATACAATGCCCTGACTAACTGGCTGACAGATGCACGGACACTGGCGAGTCCCAACATTGTTATTATCCTGTGTGGCAACAAGAAAGACTTGGATGCAGACAGAGAGGTGACCTTCCTTGAAGCTTCACGCTTCGCTCAGGAGAATGGTAACTTATCTGTACATTGATGCATTTCAAATGCTTTTTTCCCCACTCTTAGAAGTATTTTTGTTCTCCCACACACAGAGCTGATGTTTCTAGAGACTAGCGCGCTAACAGGTGAAAATGTCGAGGAGGGTTTCTTGAAGTGTGCTCGCACCATTCTCAACAAGATAGATTCAGGTACACATTGTTTTCTTTGTTATAGAAGTGTATCTGAGGTGGATGTTTTTTAATGCTTTCAGAGCTTGAGCGCATGAAGTGATGTGGATCTGACATTTTTAGAGCATACATGTCTGTGTCATTGATGTTTCTCATTGTGCTTCTCTCAAAGGCGAGTTGGACCCAGAGAGGATGGGTTCAGGTATTCAGTATGGAGATGCTTCGTTGAGGCAGCTGCGACAGCCCAGAGGCACCACAACACAGAATAAGCAGCAGTGTAATTGCTAGGGGTCGGGACCCACCCTCACCCCAGCCCACAGGTCCACACAGACAGAACTCCCCCTACAGGTCAGTAACTTGTTAACTAGGGATGGGTATTGATAAGATTTTCACGATTCCAATTCCATTTTTGATTCTGTTTAAACGATTCGATTCTTTATCGATTCTTTTTTCTTTTTTTTTCTTTTTTTAAAAGGAGAACACTAAGGTTGATTAGCTTAGAACCTTTTTTTTTTATATCTTCTCATTGAACAAGATAGACATTTAGGAGTAGCATGGCCTTACAAACCCAACAGTGAGATCTTAAGAGATCCTTAAGAGATTCAGCCTATGGCTCTTCAATGGGGTGTCACAGGGTCCCCGGGGGAAAAAATTGTAAATGTAAAATAAATATTCTTCTGTAGCAATAACAAAGTATAACATAAATTATTCTGTAGCAATTACACAAGAATATCCAGTAATGTCCCTGCCTACAATTAAACACATTCACTTACCGAAAATCGGGGGCATCTGCTGTGGCAAATGGGTGCAAGCCTTTTACCACAAACTTAGTCACTGCTCGGTGACATTCGTCTATCCTGGCCTGAAAGGAGACGCTACCGGTAGACTGCAGCGAGAACTGCCAGCATCTGAGCCAGACTCTGTCTGTCTCATCATGGTCACCTAAATGCACAGTAATAGCAGGTTTTGTAATAAGGCAGATCGCGCTAACATAATATGCACTGTTAGTTGATTATTTACCTGCCGCATTGACGGGAGAGGACGTGCAAACGTTACCGCTGCTGCTGGGTTGAGATTCACGAGTCTGGAGCGGAAATAAAATCACGACATTCATTTAAGGTTATCGCGTGTTTTGTGAGCAAATGCTTTTGCATATTCGTAGTGTTTCCTCCCTTAAATGAAATATCTACTTTGCAAGTATTGCAAGTTGCCCTGTTGTCATCCGTTCTCGTAAAGTATGACCAAACTTTTTAGCATTTGAGCTGCCATGTTTCCTGCCAGGTAAATGACGCTCCGCAACGTGACGACGTCATTCGGGGCGACTGGAATCGATAAGGGAATCGATTGCAAAAATGGGAAACTCAACAAGAACCGATTTTCGATACCCATCCCTATTGTTAACTCATGTGACCAGTGGGACTTGTAAACTAACAGGTTTTATCTGTGTTAGCGTTGATGAGGGCGTGTCGGTGCTCACTTTGTTTCCTGTTCTTAAACATCTCGGCTCCAGGTTTTTTTTGGTGTGTGATCGTCCTTCCCCCTCTCCTTCAGTTCCACACACCTTGGATCACCTTGGATCGTGGAGATCACCGCAACCTATGACCCTTGACCTCTGGTAAGAGTCTACGGCTTACCAAAGGGGGTCGGTTTGCTCTTGCGTTTGGACAGCATAACCCCTTGGTGTGAGCAAAGTGGAAATGTAAAGAGACATCCTCCACCATGGTCTCTGTTACTTATCAGACAAGGACAAAGTCAAGGGTTGTGTGTTTGGGCTGACCTACTGTTGTGTGTTATTCTTTTTTTCTCTCTTGCTCTCTGCTTTTTCATTCTGGTTTTAGCAATCCCCAAAATACTTTGAGCATTTACATATCATTGCTTGTAAATTATTATTGTTAAACTCTTTTGTGCATTCAACCTGTCCTAGTGTGGGTCATTGGGTTTTTTTTTTTTCTTCCTAGTTTTAGCATTCATAAAGACATCCCTTACTATTTTTTTTTTTTTTTTTTTTTTTTTTAAATCATGCATCATTAACTATATTTCTCATAAATGATGGAAAATATTATTTTCCATCATTTATGAGAATTTTTTTTAATGGAAAATAAATGATAAACATCACACATTTTTTGGGTACGATTTACACCAGGTGTGATGCAAATCCTTTCTACTTTGTCCTGTCATTTTAATTTTTTCGTAGTAGACCAGATGGATTCATAGCATATAAATCCCAACACTGATATGTATAAACTCTCATGGGGGGATGATCCCATCACTCCATTCTACACCCAAACAGGCCAGGCTGTGGGTCAGGTTGAAAGCACAAAAAAAGAGAACTTTTGCTCTTTATTTAAACCAAAAGTCCACAAGTCTGTAAATTGAGCTTTATCAGAGTCACACCATGTTTAAATTCACATGTCCAGTTATAGTGATAAATTGGCATTATAATGTTTTTGACTCCTGCTGGGCTTTTCTCCATGACATCTCGTAGATTCATACATGCACGTACTGTATAAGACGTCACAGGAAACCACAGTTGGCTTTTGTTTGGTTTGTTTGGGAAACTTTTGTGCCGCCCAACCAGCCAAAGGTTTGACCTTTTTGTTTTTTGTTTTTTTGTTTTTTAAATTCATGCCACATTGTACGTTCAATTTGACAGGATTCTGTTTTTAAACTTCCAAGTAATCACTTCTCTTTAAGCTCTGGATATCAGAGGGGGGGATAAAAGACAACACAAAATTATTATTAGACAATGTACTCTCAAATCATCTTCATTGTTCATTGACATTGATTGTACAAGTGGAGCTATACTGGAGGGATAAATATTTCCTCATTTGACATCTTAAAATGCTAATCAAGATCCTCCATATGTGCTCGTTTGAGCTGTAGTATATGATTTGTAATATTTTATTTTTTATAGTCTGAACAATAATCCCTCATGCTCTATTGATAGGGCCATTCTCACCCTAGAAGACACCACCTCCATCAGATGAAGTTGGGTTTTGTTTTTTTGTTTGTTTGTTTTTGTGACTATCGGTGACCCTGACCCTCTAAACGGGAAAAGTAGAACCGATCCATGCCAGCAAAGTGGCCCAAAGTGGCCCTCTCAGTATAACTGAGACACCACATCTCCTCAGTGTATGGGTCAAATTCCAAGTTTTTCCCTTTAATATCTCCCTCTGCAGCTCTGCTGCAAAATGTCAGTTTTGTTGCACCACTGAACTGACCCAGATGTTTTCTCTTGAGAACAGACCTTGTATTACTCTAGAGAGAAACAGGGGAATTTCCACAGAAACACAGTTTCCTCTCTGCTTGTAACACTGACAACATGGTTTGTGGTGCTGCTGGAGGAAAATGAGGTTGCAAGTTAATGGCTTAGAAAATCCAAAGCCCCTGCTCTGCTGTTTAATCAAAGGCACCGCTTCTGTCTGAATCACTGTCTGAGAGCAGGTCATACAAACCAAGCCAAGAGGAGCTCAAAAACAAAGTGTGCGCAAACGTATTTCTCAAGCCTCTGTGTTGGCATACGTTCTCCCAGACAAACCATATGTGTTTAAGCTCAACTGGGCCAGCACACTGAAAGGGCAAACATGAGATCATATAAGACATCAAGAGACAGATGGTCAAAACACATTGCTTTCATAAAATATTTGCATAGCATGATAGTTTGTCTCCTTCTGCAAGTGCACTTTTACTTTTGAATCTGTGTTTGTTTTGTTTATATGCTGTAACTATAGAATTGTACATTTTATTTTACTTGAACTGTATAATGTAATAAATATATTAATTTTAGATGTTATCTTTTTACTAAATGACAACTGAGATTCTTCATATGGTTTCATTTTTTCTGATGCTGTCAGGCAGCAACAAAAAATGGTGTAATAGTGTGATCTCATGCTGTGTGAGATTTGATTGGTTTATTGCTCCCTGCTGACGTGGAGGTAATGATGGAAGGGTGTTGACTTTGTGAGCTGTAGGTGGCCATCAGCAGCAATTCTGATCACTCGTTCACAGGCTGTCATCTATGCGCAGTTATTGAGTCAACTGTTGAATTGTTAGCCTGCATTCATCTGTATTCGCTGTACAGTTCATAAAGATAATCAGAGTAGCTATATGAACATTTTCTCATTTGTTCCAGTATAGACTCAATAATGTGATGAACGCAATCCAACTCAGTTGTTGCTTAGATTATAAAACATTACTAACCTAAATACTACTGTACATCTCAAGTAACCTATCCTGTAAATAAGATTTGTCTATTAAGGGTGAGTGTTGCTCATTGATTGTAATGATTATGCAATTCCCAGTAAACTGCTTGTTTTTCATTTAACTCTTTTCACTGGTTTCCTGAATGTTAATGCTATCAGGGATTTTTTTTTATTTTATTTTTTATATTTTTACTTTGGCATTAAGCCACTGCATTCACTTGGTTATTGCTCAAGGGCGTTGAAGTGCATCGGATCCTGAATGTTGGTGACCCCCAGCCCTCGTGCACAGCAATGCAAGCAGCATTTACAAATCAGATTTATAGCCAGCTGACTTAACAGACCTTGAAATTTAACAATGGGTCCTACTAGGTACATGATTCATTTACCTCTGCCTGCCTTTCTTCTGTCAAGTCATTTCTCTCAAAGGCAGTCAGGCTGAGGTTAGGATATCAGAGGACTCATATGATGAAGAGTAAATGCCCTCTGTCACAATTGTCTGGATTTATGCTCTTGGGTCGATGGAGTAATGGCCAGAGCGGTTTAATGTAGCTCAAGTGGATATATTGAATGATTTATTGATTTTTAGACAGGCTATCAAGATGACTTCATAACCACATTGCAAATTCACCGAGGGAAAGGATTGACTTACCGCTAGATGGCGGTGATGCACTAGACAGGTTTAAATCTGAATTTTAAAGACTTGTATTTACATGTTTCGTCAGTAGCTTTGAGTGTTGTTTTATACGAAATCAGCCCAACAGTTTTAGCAGTGTAGCATGACTACATGTTTTAAGACATCAGAAAAAAGTCAAGATCTACACCTAATAAAATCCCCTCTTCCCAGAATATTAGGTCAGATACTGAAACCTTTGCATTACTTCATCTGTTTATTATTTACACAAAGAGGGAGATACTGGCATAAGTGAACAGGAGACAGTACTACACGCATCACTTTCATCAACAAACTCACAGGTGGACAAGAAGGGAAGCAGTACATATTTCACTAATTTTAAAAAAAAAAAATACAAAACTTGAATATATGAAACCACCTTTGAGACCTGTGAATAGATATGATTAAAATTAGAGTATGACCATGTCAAAGATTTAGGCTGAGCAAAAGGATGTGAGTAAAAGCTTTTTTTTTTCTAAGAGGAATTTAAAATTCAACTCATTTTATGCAATGCTAAAGGAATGTATGGAAATACTGTGAGCAGGAACTATTTGTGTTCACAATATTCAACACAGGCTACACTGTATGTACACACCATACAAAGCAATTTTCACATTACTGATTTATGTAAAATATACCTTCTGTATCTAGGGATAGTTTTAAGTGTTCTTAAGAGTAACCAACCAGCACCATTTGATGTAACGAGCTGCATTAAATGACAGATTATTTCAAAAGCAACAGAAATCATCACAACATACCACTGTGCAACCATTGGATGTAACATGACCTATACTATTGACCACCATCAGCCATGAGGACGTCTGGACAGCACAGGTTGCCATAACAAACTGTCAGAACGGCACTCGTTCTAAGCACACTCCATTCAATTGAACTAGCTGTGCTGGGTCAACTGGTCTGAAGAGGTTTCCGTAGTTTGCCTATACTCCAATCCAGATATAAATTGCGCAGCAGCCATGATGAATATCCTAAAACTTCCAAGACCTGCTTAACATTACTTATAGAAAAGGCTGCGAGGCTATTATAACTTCTCAATGCACAGGGGTCATTATAGGCAGTCTCTATGGTGCTTGTTAGTCACAGTAGTGCCATTAAATACATGTTTAGGTTAATGAGAGGAGGGCAGAAGAGAGCAGTGTGACACTTGTTTCCACACTGCACAGAGATAGATGCAATTACTTTGTGGTTACTACAGGAATAATTCATTTCTGTGGCCACTGGCTTGTGGAAGAAGAAAAACAGAATACAGCTGAGTAACTAAGGCAGTATATGTAATTTTAACTTGTTGAAATGTGCTGTATAGCCTTCAAAACATCCTCACCAGTAAGACGGGTGCAGAAGATTGCAACATATAGACTTGTGACAAAAGATTAATTGGACTCATATCCATATGTAAACAATATTAATCTTCTTTACTAAACACCCCCTCCCCCCTTTCCCTTGAAGTCCTGGTAAATGTTGGCTCTGCAGAGACAGGAACATGACAAATGTCCATTTCAGACTGATACAAAAAAAATGAGCAAGATGTTTTGGGTGCCAGGGCAGCAGATTAGTATCCAGGTAAGATAGATGGTTATCGACTTTTTTCTTTTCTTCTTTTTTTACTCGAGTGATTGGAGCATGAGGAGCTGCTTGAGGACCTTTGTCTGACTGGTCTCCCTGATCTCCCCCGCCAGGAACATCTCATCCACCACCGTGTACACCTTAAAACACAATTCAGAGGACAGAGCCCAACACTGATGAAACTGAGGATATTAAGATGATTCAAAACAGAGTACAAATATCACAAAGTAGTCATCCAGCCTGCTATTTGTCATCATTGTGTAAAAATAACCAGAGTGACAAAGAAATTAACCTGACAAGATGAGTCACTCTTCTTTCCATCACCTGCTTTTCTCAGGTGTGTTGTAGTTTGTGAAAGAGGTTGTAGTTGTCAACAGCTGATTTACCTTATTTGTTGGTTTCTGGCCATGTCATACATGAGCGGTGTTAGAGTAAAGCATGTGGGCGGATGTTCACATGCTTTTTAGGTAATTAGCAATTAACACTAGCGGCAGGTGGGGCAAGGGAGTTTAAGCATTTATGAAAAGGAAAAAAAAATCCACCCCCACTAAAGTAATTAAGATCAAAAAGAAAAAAAAAACCTAGCTGTGATTATTATATCAGTTACCATGGCACTATACTAAAAAAAGCACTTTCAGAGCTCTCTTTTGTCCTCCTCTGTTCAAGGTCTTTTTAATTGGATATCAAGACTCTTAAAAACAAAAGGGAAGAATTCCCTTCTCAATATGCTTACCTTGTAGAAGTTGAACACAAGGTCCAGCTCACACACATTGTGGAAATACTCATTCAGCACCTTCCAAGAAGCAAAGGAGCAATTGAAAATACAAATTCAATTCAATCAGATAAGAATCCAAACAGACTACTTTAGTAACACACACACACACACACACACACACACACACACACACACACACACACACACACACACACACACACACACACACTAATGTGATGCACTAGTGCAGGAATTATGTGATGCTGTAGCAGCAGCAGAATCCACTTGAAAACCATGTAATACACTTATATCTACTACATCTAAAATGTGGCCATTTAAAATTAATGTGAGTCTGGCCTCATCTCGTTTCCACAGGAGATCATTTCGAGCAGTGATACGGTTTCATTTACAAAGCCAGAATTACTGACCCCTTGTATTTGCTACAATGAATGTTAAAACCAGCCTGTGAGCAAATCCTGCTGTGAGCTAATGGAAAGTGTGGCATGGTATCTTTTATGAGAATATTTTCACTGACTAAAATAATAATAATTTTTTTAAAAACCCTTCATTGGTGTTTAGATGGGGCTTTATGTAATAACAAGCTTGCCAGCTAGAAAGTAAGACAGCTCGTTTTGAGAATACCGTAATGTGCATTCCTTCACAGTCAAACATTACATCAAATGACCTTCACTCCCGGGTGCTCTGGACAAAAAATGGTCTACTGTTTGTCTTAGCTAGTGGCAAACACTAGATTGTACTTTAAGCTCACAATTTCAATTGCTACCACATCATTTAAAGACTAAATGATTAGAAAAATAAAGACATGTTAAACTAAGCTTTAGAGGAAAGCACACTCAAGCTGACTGATGTGTCCAGACAATCACCGTGATCTACCTATGCTCTCTAAATCACTGATTAAACTAAATGCTTGATAACAAAGGAGTTCAACCATTTTAAAAATAACTATCTCATATCAACTGTTAATTAAAGTCCATGAAGGCAGCATAACTTGTCTCGAACCTGATGCACCACTGAAGACTAGATGGGTAAAGTTAGTTCTGTATCTGTTTAGGTGTTTTAGGTTCAGAGTTGCTCAAAATGAAACCAGCGACATTGAATTTTGGAGGGAATTCTGACAGCAGTTTGAGGGCATTCATTAGTTATGGCTAGTGGTGCAACGGATCACTATTGATCCGTAATCCGAACCGGTCCCCACTCCACGGTTCGGCACGCACATGATCCGAAGGTTCGAAAAAGAAGAAAAAAAAAGTATGTGTGTGGTGCACGTGGTCAGTCTGTCAAGCTGTAGTTATGGCCAGCGCTAGCGGTCCAAGTGGAGGAGCAGAGGAGTTTGCGGCATTTAAGCAGCCATTTGCTGCCCAATCCGTCCGGGCTAAAGCTATTACAAAAGCTATTGGGGTGTTTAGCTGCAGATGTGAGGCCGTATTCCGTTGTGCAAAACAAGGCGTTTAAACTATGATGAACGTGCTTGAGCCACGCTATGATATCTAGTTGCGCGTCCACTTCAGTGACAAGATCGTTCCAAGCATTTATGAGCAGGAAAGTCTAAAGTTATGCCCTTGTGTTTATTGAGATGGCATGTGGTATTTAGTTATGTCTCTGTGTGAACATGCCTTTTTTAAGCCTAACGATAAGGTGAATGTTTTGTGCTGTGACCTTTAGTGTTTTGGAGAAGTTGGTCAGTTTCATTTGGATCACTTGCAATTGTTGTTGGCCAGGTAATAATGGTAACTGTGGTGTTAAGCAACAATTGTTGCTGTGATCAACGTGGGGAGTGATACTGAATTTTGTGGCTATAGTAACCTTCTGTGGTATAGAACCACTTGGTATGTGACCATTTATGTTGTGGGGACAACAGATCACTTCTGGTTGAGATTATTAGTTACTACTATTGGTTTCAGTTGCAAACATTTCTGAGTAATCATTTTGGTTTGCGGGTGTTATACTCCAATTTGGGTTGATCGTATGTTACTATCGTGTATGCAGTGTAGCAATTTGTGTGATCTTCATAATGATTAAATCCATTTAAATTATTTTAAAAGGACTAAGTTTTTCTGTGTAGTGGTCAGACAGTAGTTTTCTTAATATGGGAGTGGCTGCAGCTCAGGAGGTAGAGCAAGTCCTCTACTGATCGGAAGGTTGGTGACTGGTTTGATCCCTGGCTCCTCCAGTATGCATGCCAAATCCACCCCAAGTTGCTCTCCCATGCAGCCAACCGGAGTATAAATGTGTGTGATTGGTAGATAGAAAGGACTTACGCACAGAAGAAAGTGCTTGTGTGAATGGGTGAATGAGGCATCTATACAGCGCTTTGAGTGTTCTGGGAGATTTTTGCTGGCTTAATCTTCTCTCCAGGGTTGATTTAGCTTGATTGGAATAAGTATGCCACCGTTGCAAGGCACACATATTGTCCTGCTTTCCCTATTTGTATTTCAGATCTAGGATATCAAGAACCAGAAGACTCCAGAGGGGTCTTTTCTTTATTTGGGGATCTTGGAAGAACCTTTTTGAGTAGGGGAGGTGGTACACCCATCTGAAACCTCTACTTGTCTTGCAGTGACAGAGATTGGATAAAGCCATGCCTGAGGTTGGCTTAGGAGGATGGCACTTCTTGTGTTTATGCTCTCTGGCCTTTCATTTTTTGCTGAAATTTTAAGTACTTTAAAATAAAATCAGTGTTTTTAGAAACTCTGGGATCAGCCTTCATGCTGTGACTTTTGAGCCAGGTCATAAAATAGTGCAATACTGCCTTTTGGCACTGCAGTGTATCTATGTGGCAAGGCGTTATCAAATCTATCAATATTTTAACGATAACATTTTTTTCCAGCATGGTATAACACTAACACTAGTCAAAAATGATACACCCAAGACTGTAAAATGAATGTGACGTAAACATAGCTTTAATAGGTTCTGGAATTTGTACTGAAATACAGCGTCATGCTAAAAGTTTAAACTATAGATACAAGCTGTGGTATGAGTCAGATTTATAGAAAACAATCTGACTTCACTAAAAACTATGAATAAGTTAGACTTTTAAAAATGCAGAAATTCAGGTAGCACTTTATTCTGAATTTAAAGCATCCTTTATACCTGAGTTATTTGAAATCCAGAATGGCTTTCACATTTGGGAAACAATATTATAATAATGTAAAAACTAAATGATGTGCTCTTCAGAAGCAACAGATAAAAAAGAAAACATATCATCTTTTAAAATTGGACTTATGTATGCCATGGAAGAAAGGGTTTATATCTGCATAACTACATTTGATATTTAAATTTGATTTTCACAGGTTGAATTATTTTATAGATACTTGCCTACTGGGAATATGCTTCAAAAATAGGGCATTCTATAGTATAATGTTGTAGTTCTATAGTCCTATGCAGATTTTATCAGCAGGAAGTCAGATCACAGCATAGTGGATCTCTGCTACCAATTCAGTTTTTACAATTGTCTTCTATTATGTGGAAGGTAAATACTTGAATAACAGCATCATTATGTGGGCAGAGGAAATATATCAAAATAAAGATATTTTTGAAAATAAATGGCAGAATTTAATTGCTGAATATGGGATGCTTTGAGCCAGGGTGAAAACTGAGAATACCAGTGGAGACTAATGAAAGAAGCAAGAGGGGATTTTGTTTTTCTTCCTGTTCTCTCTGTTATGTAAAGATTAAAAAATAATATTGAAATATATGTGCATTTAGCTATAAATGTATATAGGCTGGTAAATAATACATGGATTCTGTTTAGCTGTACATAATAATGCTTAACTAATTTATATTCTTTATTTCCTTTCCCCCCCCTACTTGGAAACCAAGTTAAAATTTTTTAACTTTTCCACTTCCACTGTATATACTTCAACTTTAACTACTAAAGACTTTTACTACATATAATTTTACTGCAAGCCTTACAACCCAGAGAAGTTCTAAAGGAGCTCCAAGCCAGTGAAGGATGATAGCCTCTGAACAAAATCATTGAGAGACATTCTTGAAAACCATCAGACCATGACTACTAAATTATCATAGCTCACTTACTAGGTCTATATATTGTGTGTTTCATTTACCTCTACAAAGTTGTGGATTCCCTCGAGGTACGCCAAGTTATTATCAGTCACGTCAACACAAATACAGAAGTACAGACCAGCATAACGTCTGTAAATGATCTTGAAGTTCCTGAACTGTGAGAACAACAGAAAAATCCTCTTAAGAGCTTAATCTTGCATATTATGACAACAGCAGCAGATTTACCAGGGCTGAAGCTCCCACGGTACGGTAAAACACACCCAGTATGCATACATTCATACTGATTATTTTTTAACAGCATTAAAAACCTGATCCACTAAAGGGGTTCTCTTTTCATGTGATGTTGTATTCCACTAGAATTTCATTCAGTTATCATATAACATAGAAAAAAAACATGTTAAGAGATAATGCCTGCAATATCTATGTAGTGAAGGAGCTGGGCCAGCTGTGTCATTATACAGGATTAGAGAAAAGAGGTTGTTGTTCTAGCACGTCAAAGAATCGTTTGAAAAAAGAAAATGTGGGTACATGCGGCACTGCCTAATCCCATACCTCCACAAAGTTGGTGTGCTTGGCATCTCTGACAGTAACGACAGCATGCACTTCTTCAATCAACTTCTGTTTCTCATCATCATCAAACTGCATGTACCATTTGGCCAGTCGTGTCTTTCCCGCTCGGTTCTGGATGAGGATAAAGCGGATCTGTAAGAAACAAGACAAAAAAATAAATAAATGAGGCATTCTTTACTTGTCCTTAACATCCAATATTAAGCAGTTTGACACTGACAGAATTATGAAACTCCCAGAAATGACTCATTAGCAACACACAATATAATCTTACTTTGCCTATTAGTAGCTGTCGTACATAATATAACTTTGGAGATACTTACCATTTAGGCATCCAACTATTTTAATATGTAAGATATATTACAAGTAACTGTAGCTACCCTTAGCTTATCTACAGCTTATCGACAGTTAAACATAGTGTTAGCTAAACCACACCCATTCATTTTGACAGCATCGTTTTCGGAGAACTCGGCAAAGTAAAATCGATCTATTTCAGTAAACTGATAGTTGTTTGGTAAAACATCTTGATTTAAAATTGTTGGCGTCCCAGTTAGCTTATCGTTTTCTACTCACTGAATGGAATAGCCGATCTGGCGAACTCTCAGATGCTAGCAACCAAACGACAAATGCTACTGACATGAGAAGAAAATACAACATAGTTCGTTTGAGACATATTTACCATTTTCGCCTCCCAAATATGGACCTTAGAGACTCCAAAGCAGCAGGTTCCCAAGTAAGTGTGCAATAATTTTCACATTAATACATCGATATTTTATGACCGCTCGTCCGCTATCTTCTCCAAGCTAATAGGAAGTGGCAAAACTATGGCTGCGTCACGTTGCATGATGGGATTGTAGTTTTTCCTGTCACATTTAGAAGCAATGGATTTTAATATAGAACTACAACAACCAACGTCACTGTGTGGCGTCTCGTATTGAGTCGTGCAGTGGATCACATGAGAAGCAAAGAGCCCATCTCTCTAAATATTTTTGTAGTTTTTCGTGTTTGTTTCAGGTTTTATTCTTTTCTGAAAGAACTACCGGAAGCACTTCCTGTGGAATAATTTCATAAGTATTGCATTTAACTTTTTATCTATTTTTATAGTATCCTAATACTATAAAATTGATTTTTAAAAATATGTCACTGTTCTCTTGGGCAATTTCCTGTCAGTTCTTAGACTGGTTAACACTTCTTCTTTTGGCTGCTCCCTTTAAGGGTCGCCATAGTGAATCGTTTACCTTCATCTCCTATCCCCCCTTGCCTAGCATACTCCTCTGTCACACCAGTCCTCTGTATGTCCTCCATCACTACATCCATTAACCTTCTCGAAGATCTTCCTGTTGTCTGCCTACCTGGCAGCTTCATATTTAATATCCTTTCTCGAATATATCACCTATCCCTCTGCCTCACATGTCCAAAACATCACACCCTTGGCTCTCTAACTTTATTTCAAAATCACTTCACCCGAGCTGTCCCTCTGATATACTGATTTCCTATCCTATCCCTCCTGGTCCCACTCCCAATGAAAATCTGAGGATGTTCAACTCTGACTCCTGTCTTTTTGTAAGGGCCACCATCTCTAAACCATACATCTATATCTTCCCTTTCACTCTTGCCGCTATCCATCTGTGACAAATCACCCCTGACACTCGTCTTCACCCACTCCACCCTGCCTGCACTCTATTCTTCTTCTCTATTGTGCACTGTCTGTCACCTTCACTGTTAAATCGGTCTCCGTCTCATTCACACATGTCTATTCTGTCTGGCTTCTATTGACTTTCATTCCTCTTCTCTACCGAGGATACCTCCACTTCTCCAGGCTCTCCTCCACGTGCTGCCTGATCTCACTACAGATCACGTCATCATAGCCCAAAGAGACTTTTGTCTGCTCTATTTGTTTATACACATGGTGAAAATTGCTCACATACAGACTTACTAAATGTAAAAAAGTCCCCAAACGTGATAGTGTATTTGTCACATACACAGTTAATCAAACTGTTTTATTTATATCCACTTAATTATATTAGATTATTGCATATAATTAGCATAAAGACATATGAACAAAAAGGAAGATTTGTAGAATACAAAAGATTTATACCCAAACTCATTACAGGCTGAAAAGTAGCAATAGCCTATATAACTTATTTGCACCCTCTTGAGGTTACATTATTTTTGGAGGTTGTTTTCTGCAGAGTCAGAGTTTGTTTACTGGTCTGCCTGGGCGTGTGTGTCACCGCAGAACATTGCCCAGACAGCTTGGACAGCTTGCCTCTGTTCTGGGTGTTTAGGGAGTCAGAGGTGGGGGGGGGGGGGATGGGGGACTGTGATTGTCAGGGATTGCACAACTGTGAGTGGAGGAATGCGCTGCCCTTGGGACTGAGACATATTTTAGCTGCAGATACAACGAGGACTGAAAGTGGGATGGAAAAAATAATAATAAAATGAAAGAGGAAACCAACCAGTGATTAAACAAAAAGTGCAGTGTTTTTCTTCTGTATAATGCTTGCAGCTGTGTTTTGATTCTGTCGCGTATTTTAGAGTAAAATAAAAATAAAATTTGCCATGGTGGTTATATAAGAATTATACGCATAAGCAGCACTGCATAGCAATGTTTTGTGATAGTCGCAAGACCTTGGCCTGTTTTAAAAACAAGTGGAGGTAGGCGAAAGGGATGTAAAACAGAGGCACATTATTCAACACACACTTTGACCCCAGCTAATCTTGGTCCGTGTGATTGGGGTCATGCAAATATTGCTGAGAACCTAGTGAGTAATGCAATTGGACAGAAGCGTGTGGACTTACTCAAACACAGGACAGTGCACCTTGAACCCTGTTTGACTGTGTATTTAATGATGGGTCACAATTCAAGCTTGTCAGGACACACATAGTGCACATTATGTACTTCAATTTAATAACTTATGTAAGAACAACATAATTTCTTTCCTATTTTTTTATTACAAATGATTTTCTGCTATGTTTTGATTCTGCTATCCAACACTCCAGGAGGTTGAATACAGTAATAACCTTTAAACACGATGCCTCTATTGTTTACAAAGGTTTAGTCTTAAATATCCCCTAAAGTGCCAAATTCCAGTTCAAAACAATAAATTGAGTTCTACGGCCACACAAACTATTTGTTTTCATATCACACAGAGTTTAGATTACCAGATCGGAATTGCATGTTCTTGAGAGTTCAAGGAAGGACTAACAGGGGGAGAGAGGAAGCAAGTGAATGAGAGAGAGAGAGAGAAAGAATTTCAAGAGAGAGTCTCACTGCTAGACACTAAACATCTGTTTGAGCTCTTAGTACAGGCTGTTGTCTTGTACAACACTGCAGATATTTCTCCAATGTATCTCAACTCTCTGCCTTAATTTTTAAAATGGCTTTAATCAAAGTAGAAAACACTTCACAATAACTCTTGACATGCACATAACTCAGCGAACAACACTTATAATTAGGACTAACCTTTAAGATGATTATTTTTTCTCAGGAAAGGCATTAAACATTTCCTCTCTCTGCTGTTCAATAACAGTTTAGGTGGGAGTCCTTGGGTGAATGCACAACAAATCTTTCACAAATGATTCAGCCATTAACTATTTAAATCTATTAAGCAACAGTTCTGTGCAAAAGCCCTCAGCCAATGATCAATGCTAAGTGAACCACCTAGTATTGACCTATGAATGATTCAACCATAAAAAAGGAACCTAACTGAAAAGATGAACCACACCTGGTTTTCTACACATAACAGATATCAGAAAAATTAGAGACTAATTAAATTTGTTTCTTTAGACACTTTTGTTACTAGCAGTCTGTCACAATCAAATCATTTTGTAATTAGTTCCTCTCTTCTTAAGGTGGCTGTCAAGAAGCCATTCCTAAGGAAAGGGAACAAGAAGAAAAGATCAGTGGCAACAGGAGTGACGAATCCACATTTGAAGTTTTTCTCAGTTGAAATCATCATCATCAGTGTGTGTAGAGGAGATCAGGGCAGGGGTAAGACAGGGAGTGTCTGGAGTATCAGCAAAACATGGTAGAGTGTTTGTCATGGTTTGGGTCTGCGGTTCAGCAGCAGTGGTGTGAGGGATCTGATGGGAACTGATGAAATCCTGAATACAAAAATATAGAGTCAAACCTCAAACACACTTCCAGCGCAGTCAAAGGATACCTAAATTTAAAAAACACATATGGGAACTCTACTGACGTCACTCATTAGAATAGTACAAACTTTGTTTTTGCCTTATATACTGTACTTATATATACTTATATACTGTATTTCCACATATCCTTACAGATGTTTCAATAAATCGCTGAACCTATTTCCATTTTCCTGGCAAAATATAAAGAAACGAATGGGTTATTCAAGACCTTTGCACAGTGTTGTATAACTAATGCTTGAATCTGTCCAGGGGAAATGGTGGTCAGTTTTGCAAGGAAGTGGTATGGGAGCCGTGGGGCCATGTACGCAGATGGGCCAAAATAAAATAAATTAATCACAGTCATGATAATATAAACACATTTCCTTTTTATGCGTAGAAAAAATAAATAACCGTTTCATGTTTAACAGTAATCCAAAATGAGACATTAAAGACATTAACCCCACTTTGATACAACTCACAAATAAGTCCATGTTGGACAACGGAGCTAGTTTGCTGTTCTTCAATTTAAAATTAAAGAAAGGGCTATAAAGAAATGAAACTAGAAAGTAACAGAAATAGTTAAAGTAACTAGAAGTAGCTGGTTGCTAGCTAAAGCATAGTCACCCTTTGTGTGCGTGTGTTTTTTGTTGTTTCGAATATTTTCGAATATCTCTTTAATGTATTCAGCATGTTATACGTCAACTTTTTTTTTTTTAGTTTAAATATACACACGTATGGAAGAGTATTATGATGGTTCATTTCAAATAAATTCACTGTTGGTCTCGGCTTACTAGTCACCATTAGCTACGCCTTAATAGTGTGGCGGTGAGCAGCGTATCATAAACAGTCTGCGTTTGTTGTAATTGTGTATATTTACCGCTGGGCGAGAGTGTCTCTCTGTGAAGAGCATGCCGCCATTACTGGGAAGCTGGGGAAAAAAATAGACTTAAACACAACGTCACACATTTATCCTGCAAGGGGCTTAACATCAGAAAGGGAAAAAAAAACACACACACACACACAAGGCTTTCGTACGAACTGTTGTACTCTTCCAACAGCGGCGCTTTTTCCGTAAATGAAGGCTGATCCTTGCGGTCGCGTTTCCCGTGGACTCTTTTTTTTTTTATAAATTTTTGACACAACAAAGGAAATAATAATTGGTCAAAACAACGTGGTGGTGAACCAAGAAGGGAAAACACACCGAAACAGCGCTTTCCAACGCCGGCCCCCCTTTTCTCCTCCTCGCAAGACGTTTCCAGCCGTGGTGAAAAAAACTGAAGTTGAGCAGGATTTTTTTTTCCTGCCCTTTTCCTTACTAGAATTTACTTGTATTTTTTTTCAGACTGGGAGAAAAGACAAACCATCTATGTATCTCGTGTCTGAAAACTTCAGACTGATGTAAGTGAACACCCTATGTGGGAAGCAATGGACAGACAGCCTGTTTACTGAAAAGGCGGAAAATAATCGATGTGAGAGCTTGTAGGGAGTGTTTTTGTCTGGTTTTTAAAGTATTTCCCCGGCTGCGGGTCGCAGAGGAGCACGGAGAGGAAGAAAGGAGCGGACAAGAGCAGGACAGAAACGGGAATGATATGGTAGGTAGACTGTAGCTTTTCGGCCACGATTGTGTGTGTGAGTCAGTGTGAATAAGCAGTTTTTAGACCTAACTAGTATTGGCAAAAGGCATTTTAAGGCGTTCACCTGATTTTACTTCTCCTAACATTGCAGCTTGGGTTGCAGTGAAGTGCTGCGAGTAACAAGAAACTGGGAGTTAACCCCAGTCCCCCTCCCCTCCACTGGGGCTGGCTTGATTTGAAGCTCGTTAATAGTAATCATAATGACTGCGTGATGATACGAGTGTGTATTAAAATAAAAGGCGTTCTTATGCAGGTTAGGGGTTAACGTGTGCTTGTTTAAATGGGACGTTTATATAGGAGAAAGGGACTGAGGGGGGTGGGGGTCTTAAAAATGGATCCTGTCCAAACCTTACAATTGTTTGGACAACAACACCTGGAATGCATTGGTCTGTCAGACCTGGAGAAACTCCAGGCTATGTCTGAACGTAAGGGGCAAACAGGACTTGAAATCGGGTTAGAGCAGATAGGATGTTTGGGAGAGGCTGAAGATTGTTAAACAGTTGTGTCACAGCATGTTTGCATGTTCAGTTTATTTCTTACTATGCTCTGCTTTAAAAAATAGACTTTTAATGTTTTAAAAAGCTTTGTTTATTGTAATTTCGTACATTTAAGTTGTGTTTAAGGTCTTAATATACCACGTTTTCTTCATGAAAATATATTTTAACCTTTATTGAATGTATCATTAACTTTGTAAATGCCAAAGCTGCACAGGGCTGGCTATTTGATATAGTTGGCTAATGCCTGAGGGTACCTGTACTAACTTCCTCATTTCCTTTACCCAACCTGTAACACAAAAGGCTGTGTTCTTCCTAGAAAATATTTAAAACCTTTCAAGTTATTTCTCACCAATCTCAGGTGAGGATATTTATGTTGGCTCACTGAATGTGGAATGTCCACTCCTTTGTCCTTTAAGTTCTGGGCTGGTTAGGGTGACCTAATGGAGACAATTAACACTATTAATCTATTTTTATGCCAGGACTAGTCACCAGTGTGTCACAGCCTAATCCTGCAGCAAAGTGGTCATTGCCCTGGAAGCCCACCCCCTTTTCTTTCTTTCTGTTTTTTTTTTTTTTTTTTTGGGGGGGGGGGGGGGGGGTTGTGAGTCCTTCCACTGGACTTTAGTGCTTTTAATTCAAAGAGTGATCCTTCTACATTAAAGACTGACAATGGCTGATTTTAAAGCATGAGATCTCTGTGTAGCTTTATGACGTTGCCTTAAAACAGAGTATCCATTGGTTTGGTCTGTGCTGCTGTGTCATTGCCAGTTAAAGGAGACATTTTAAAACAGGAACCTTGATAATGGGTATGTGCCTTTGGTATCGTGCATCCTTTTCAAGCAAGTAGGTTGAAGCACACATTTACTGGCTGTGCTTGAATATGTGCTTTTTGATGAGTTTTCCTCCCTTTGATCTTAATCAGGCTTGTCAGGAAGACCATACTAAGGAGGAAACGCACACAGACTCGTATGCAAAGTTTTCTTGGTAAGACGGTCTCTTTGCGCTCAGGTAAATGCATTAGCAGCTGTCAGCACTTCTGTTCTGTGCTTGATTGGGCCCTTTGCAGTGCAGTCACACCTCTCCAGGAAGCATCTTCTTCCCCTAATAGCCGTGCCATTTGCCCAGGCAGCAGGCTAGCTACCAGCATACCCACTCACCCCTGTCAGTCTGTCTCTGGGATCATGTTGTGAGTCCTGGGCTTGAACATGTTCCCGAGATTAGAGGAGAACAGGCTTTGTTTGTCAGCATGTAGGCCAGAGATGAGAATGCATCCTTTGATGAGGACACTGTTCTGTCCCATATTATGTGAACAGATAAATCCAGGGTTTTTCATGCTTTGTAATAGAAGCAGCATAGGAACACTTACTCCTTACAGCAAATCTAAGATGTCAGCTCACTTGTTTTCTCAACAGTGGACCGGGGGGGGAAAACGAGGAAAGGTAATTAGAAATTACCTGAGCCCTGTAGTGTGAAACATTACTTAATTCACTAAGCTAAGTAGTGATTAGTTTATTTCAATAGGGCGAAAGTGTCTCGGGCTTGTAGCACAGCACGGGCCGCTTTGCAGTGTCGACCCAGACTCTTAGATTTCTACTGTGCTGGTTGAATTAAATAGTGGACTTGCACCTGCTCCAGTTTTACTGCTTGCATACCTGTCAGAGTGAAGTTACTCCACCTGCCAAGCATGGAAAAAATTTTCCTACTCATCAGAAAACGCGTCATTCGCTAAATCTCTTTCCTCTTGTATTACAAGAGAGGGTTGCTTGCGAGTCACTGTAAGTCTGTGTTTGATGGAGAAAGGAGCTAATTATAGCGGGCAGCTTTGGAGTTTGGTAGACCAGATTACAGTCACTCTCCTCTCAATGACTGCCTTGTTCTAGTGGCTGATTATTAGGCAGAGAGAAGTGCATTCTGGGATGATTGTATCTGAATTTCCATTAGAAAGTGTGCCTGCCTCAGTTGAACTGAGGTTCTCTTCTCTCCCCTCTGTTTCGGCTCTCTTGCTCATTACAGATTTGCAGATGGGCACAGGCTGATATAAAGGCCTCTGTACTGTGGCCCTGTTCTGTTCCAGAGCCAGTTTAGCTCTGTACCCTGATTGACCAATTTATGTACGAGGGAAATGACCCTGTTTTGAGGGAACAAAAAGATTAGAAAGTATTACTAATATTTCTATTCACTGGCCCTTTTCAACAAATTAGTGATCTGAGAATTTTAAGTTCAACACAAATAGAATAATCCTTTAATTGTCCCACAAGGGGAAATTTGGTTCTAACAGCAGCCAGAAAGACACATATACAAACAAACAGTATACAGGACACAGAACAGAAACATACACAATTTTTATTGCATATTTACATTAAGGACAATAGTTACTATAAGCAGAGTACTGTACAGTTATTAAATTAAATAAAAATAACTACAGATAAGAGGCAAACCAGGTTGTAGTGCGAATCGGTTGATTAACTTATTGCAGTTACAGCGCAGATGTAAACATCTATGTTTGTTGGCAGCAGTTCTGATTGTACAGTCTGACAGCTGCAGGGAGGGTTAGGGTTAAATCCATCATTGTTGGACATTTCTAGATAAAAATAAGGGCTATGGTTATGAACAGTGGTTTGAATGGTGGCTGTACGGTTCTATTGAGGTACTTTAATATTTAAAAAATATTAATACAGTGCTGACAATGTTTGAAATTACTGAGACCATCAAGGACCACAGAGGAATGGTGACCTCTGGACACGAACGGCCGTGTTTTCTCTTTTGCAAATGCGATTAAACAACAGAAGGACAAGAGCTGTGGAGCCTGAACATGAAGGGAGATCTTTAGGAACGAGGAAAAGTGAGAGTGTGATGCCACAAAGTGGGTTTTCAGTTTTTTGTTGGGGGGCCGCTACAAGGATGTTTGAGTAAAGTAAAGTGTGAACAAACTGCTGCCAGTTTCTGCTTCAGGCTGTGTTCCTGGTATGTGCCCTTTCAGCTTTGTGCTCAGGGATCAACCAATCAATGGCAGCCATAAGTAACCCTGCTGCTTGGCTATTGGACACAGCTGAATTCCATGACTCAGCATGGCCGTAGATAAGATGTTATGATTGAGGCTCTGCCAATAAAACGAGGCCACTGCCCGGAGTTCAATAGGTTGGACTTCTGCTTCTATGATTGCACGCACAAAGTTTGCACCACCTACACACACTGCCAACATGGTTCTTATCCTTAAAGTTCTCTGAGGTTTGTGGACTGTGCAGGGTGCTAGCTTAAAATGAGAGATTTGTCATGCATAAATACACGCTCCATTGGATTATCATGTTAAGGGTATAATGGCCTCTGATGGTTTTTGGATGAGTCAGTGTTTATACGGTCTGTTGAAAGCCTGTAGACATTTGAAACCTCTCTCACTCAAAAAAAAAAAAAAAAGCAACAAAAAGACTGCTCTGAAATCCACCTACATAAGTATTAAAGGATAACTCTGAGCATGTTTGCAGTCTGTGGATGCATACACGCTCACACGCTCACAATCATTTCCCACACTAAAGCAACACTCGGTTTTCATTTTTGTCTTAACCTGTCGTGCTGACCTAGCCCTCATCTCATTCGCAAGTCCTAATGCGTTATAGCCAAAATTGGGCTGGAGTGAGCAGGAGAAGTCTGTGTTTGTCATTGTTTGACTTTTTTTTTTCTCTTCTGGAGCTTCTCCCCCCGGTGGTGGTCCTGAATTTCCTGAAGGAAGTCCACTCACGATGCCTGGTCATGTGTTTATGCAAGGGGGATGGGGATGGAAGGCCAAAAGGAGTGGATAGGGTGGAGAAGAGGAGAGCTGAGGGTCAAAGGTGAGGGTAGGAGTTAGAAAGTGACAACAATGGAGCCAGTTTCATTCTTCTTTTAAGGAAGAATGGTGGCAAAATGGGAAGAAAGATTGGCTGTTTGTTAGAAAAAATCCTGTATGGTAGTAGAAAAAAAATCAAATCCTGACCAATCAGCTGTCATGACTATTCTGGAGAGATGTAGACAAGTCTTAACACAGACCCTCCTTTTGAACTAGTACTACCGAAAAGCCAAATTAGAATTGAGCCTCATTCAGTAGTACTTAAAACGTCAGTGCTCCAAGCACAAAGACAGTAGCATGTGTACATGTATTATAAAAAAAAAATCTACCAACTTAAATATTTAATCCATATATTCAGTATAAAATAGTTTTAGTGAAAGATTGTCTGTCTTTTTTAAGTTAAACAAAGTCATTTTGATTAATTGGAGCTGTTTTGCAGACTTGGCTCACTCCAGTTGTTCTTATTGTTTCAATGTGAGTCTGACGTCATCATGTTAGTGGTCGTGTTAAAGCAGGCTGGACAAGAGCAACTGCAGATTGTACCAAATATGATCATGAAAAGCGACGACCAGCCAGCACCTGCTTGTCAGGTTTAGTCTACACTGGACAGTCCCAAGAGGGAGTGTCTGAAACGTTCTTGAGAAGTAAATGAAACTTTTTTTTTTTTTTAGGTTGTGATAACCTCATTTGATGAAAGAGATAAATGAAAAATCTGTTTAAGTTGGTGTATAGTGCGGTGGTTAACACATTCTCCTAACATGTGAAAGGTCCCCGGTTCAGTGCTGGGAGGAGACACAAATCCCTGGGAGAGATGCTTCAGGAAGGGCATCCAGCCAAAGCAAACATGTCAATCCATCCGCTGTGGTGACTCCTCGCAAATAAAGGAGCAGCCAAAGGAAGCTACTTAAACTATAATCACAAGATCTAAACTGCACTTTCACTATTAAGTATATCATCAAGAGGCGTTATCTTTTTTGCTTAAGAGTTTTAAAACTTTCTACTTGTACTTGCTGTCCTAAGTCGTGGCATGTGCTGTGGGTGTTATATGTTTTTAAGTGAAGCAATAGTTTTGTGTATTCTGATACAACTTGTTGTATGTCCATCTTTTGTGAAAGTAGAGAGCGTTAAAGGGCTGGATTTTTCGAACATTTCATTTTAACGGCATGTTTCTCTCTGCAGTCTTATTGTTTAGCGGTGGAGCCCTCGGAGCATCACCAATTGGATTAAATTCACTGGGAAAGGAGGGGAAAAAAGAGGTTTGTGTAACAGCAACTTGTGTATTTCAAAGAAACTTTGAGGTTGGGCTGTTATCTGTGAAGACTGGCTGGAAGCTCTTTCTGTCAGCCATAATATTGCAACTCAAAACACAAAGCAATAACTAGAATCCACACCTCAGCTGTTTGCTTTTCATTTCATTTTAACTCATTATTAGCAATAATTAGATTGGGTGGTTAGTTGAATGTGATGCAGAAATTATTTTAGTGTTTGGCAGTGTACAAACAGGAGACTGTGTGCAGAGGTAGGACATGAGATGGTGAAGCTGTAATTGGGTTTAGATTTGTGTGTGGTCAAACCCCACCTGCTTTAGGTTTGTTAGTTCTCTTAGACAATGATGTTTAGTTTGCATTATCCCGACTTGATGTCTGTTTATTGTGACGTCTCTTACAAGCTGCTTCTGCCTGGAGGTCTGACATCTTTATTGGAGGTGTCAGCATACACCTGCGATGCTCAGACAGAGGAGAGGTGGAGAGTGGGAGGCTGAGAAGTGTTCTGTTTCGGAAATATTCTAATTAAGGTTGGCAGCTTTTATCACAGACTGATAAGCATTGGAGAAAAAGGAGAGGGACAGGAGTTGAGAGGAGAGTGAGGGGGGGAAAGGGCTTGAAGACCCAGACAACCAGAGGCCTCAAAAAGAGGTCCACTGGAAGTTTTTCATTTATGAGTTGTGTAGATTGCTTACGCTGCTCCTTTGCTTCCTCTTTTCTCTCCTGTATTTATTTACTTATTTATTTATTTATTTATTTATTTATTTTTTTAGTTTTCACAAAATGTTTTTGTTTATTTCTGTCCCCATGGCGCCCTCCATCACTGGATTTTCTTGCCCTTGGAGAGCAGCGCAGTGGTCGTCTGAGCCGCGGTTAAGGACACAGGAAGGGCACCACCTTGTCACTAGACATTTGCTTCAGATACCACTTCAGGGGGATCTGGCCAGCACTGTGGCGGCCTTTGGCATCTCCACCGTGAATATGTGCTGATGCTGTCTCTCTCCTGCATATACATGGCTGCACAAAAAAACCTTGTATCTGGAGAGGGGACATGTTTTACAATGTTGTGATTAGGTATTCTGATGTTGTATCTTGCCAAAGGCATTTTAACATGTGCAAATCATTACCTGGCTGTTAGTGGTTAGTATTCGTGTTTGATCTAGCTCGACTCAAAATGTTTCAGAATTGGTTGTTTTGAGTAATAAGGGCAATGAAACTGTGTGGGGGACAGAAATATATACACTACTTTATGTACAGGCAATGAGAGCAACAGCAGCTGACCTTTCCTCACGCTCATAACATAACTGTCAGCATGGCTCTGGCCATTCGGCAGCTATGTGACAACGGACATCATATCCTCTTTAAGGTGAGAAGATAAGGTGGCTTTTCATAGCCATTTGTTATCACAGGCAGTAGGCCCCTGACACCTCCACATCCCTTATCTGGCTTTGTCCCAGTTTTTGGCCCAAGCCTGGGCTCATGCGTGCCCAAGGCTGATGAGTAAGCACCGCTCAGCCCGCGGATGGCTGTGCCTGCCGTTATCGATCGCAGCGGCACCGCCTGTCATCCAGCCACCACTTATCTAATGATGCCCATGCTATTGTCTCACGCTTTGGAAAACTGCCATTAAACAGAAAGGGACGGCTGATGGCGGCGTCAGTGAATATTTATTTTAATAATAGAGGAGACACACCTAAAGTGGGATCCACTGTAGCGTGCTTGTGTCCGTCTGTTCAGGTATTTGACTTCACAGAGTGGAAGGATTTGGGGATTTCAGCCTACACTGATGTCCGTGTGCACAGGCCGCCAATAAAACTAAGAGCGCGTAGTCCGATGTGGATGATACAGTGCGTAGGTCACATGAGATTGTTTGTGTGAAAAGGGAGTTTAAGCAGGAAAGAAGGGAACTGCGAAGGGGAGAAGTTAGAAATGATAGCAAAGATAAAAAAAAAGCAACAAGAGAAGCACAGACAGTGGCTCCGGTGGAGAGTTTTGTTCCCACAGCTACAGCATATAGACAAAGCTGTGAATAGGCTCTCTCTAGGTTCAACCCACAGCCATACCACTTTTTTTAAAAGGAACCTAGGCTGGCCAACACTCTGTTATGCTGTCCTCGTCACAGGCTGTGCTTTCTTTCTGCCCACTCCCTTTCTTTCTGTTGTTGGCTGTCTTTGTTGTGACGCTGGTTGGTTGGTCTGCATTAAAGACAGATCATGATTTCCACCAGTCTGCAACACTTTGTGCTGACCTGGTTGTGACTGTCCGACTCTGATTGTTACTGTTGTTAGGCAAACACACATACGCGTGTGCTTAATAAAAACCCCTGTGATGAATCATGTGAAATTCTTTAATCTAGAGGATTTCCGGAAGGGCTACCCTGACGCGCAGTACTCTTTAAAACTTCTAGACATTTTAGATGCATCCGTCAGGCAGTCCCAGCAAAGGAAGTTGATTTATCTGTGCCAAATTTAATCAGAAGGGTGAAACGGTAATCCCAACCATACAGAATTACAGATTTTCAGTATTGACACTTATGTTGGAGGCCTCACAGTATCTGGAGCTCAACACCATGGAGTTACTTTAGGATTACATGATGAGGCTAAAGCTACTGAGACAGGATTAACCACAGAAGAACTTGACGTTTCCCAAGATACTTGGAAAAATTGACCCGGCAACCTTTAAACGCTACATACATGTATACCAAGGAGAAACAGCGCTGTTTAAAAGTAAAGAGTAGTCAAACTCAATACTGATTTGGTGTTGTTTATTTTTGTGTTTACTCCTCTTTGTGCTTCTGAAAGCACCCTCACTTAACAGTCATTAATATAGCTACTGTGCCATTTTAGAGGATTGCACATGGATTTTTCTGAGTTGGGGTTTCCTGGTGGTGACATGGGTCATTTCTCGTCTCAGTGCCATAATTTCCCAGGATGCAGTCGAGGCCCCAAGGTCCATAGCTCTTATGTCAGAGTTCATTTCCTGTTGGAGTGCTCCAGCAGCTCCTGATCCACCATTTTCTAACATTCCTGACAAGAACTGGAGTAATCCGTGTCACTTCCCCATCAGTTATTTGAAATTGTGGGTTTTTTGTTTTTTTTTTTTAGAATCAGCTGAGGGAGTTGCGGGGAATTTCCCACAAATTACCCAAAAATTTCAAACCATGTTGAAGTCAGTTTACAGTGAATAAACGAAGTGTAGTTGAAGTGAAACTATGCTTGAAACAGCAGTGTGAAATCATGCATCTAGTTTAAGATTAACCTGCTGACGTTAACTTTATGAATCATAGAAGCGAGGGAGTGCAGTGGTTTTAAAAGGAAAACTTCTCCTTTCACTTTTGTGAATCATTACAAACCGAAAACTTAACTCGTGCATCTTCTTTGTTGCTTTACTGACTTGCATGGCCGTTGTGATGATAAAGGTAAAGAAAACACGGGTGCAGAATGTAAACATTTTGCTTTTTCGAAGTTGCTGTTTTTGGTTCGAAGGTTATTCGGAGAGAAATATTGCCTCACCAAAGCGCAGCTTACATCCACCAAGGAGAAGACACTGCAGACCTTTGTGGGAAAATGTTGCTGTGAATTGTTGATGGGTTGGTTTCCTGTAGCTTAAATCCATGTAATTTCCCCCCCAAAAAACCCAAAACATATTTTTGGTGGAAAAGATGAATATAAGACATTGGAATTTGAGTGGGAAAAGGAGAGAATAATGCATGTGTACTGAAAAGAAGACATGCAGCATTTAGATTGGGCTGAATGTCTTAATTGTCGTCATTTGCACAGGTGTATGTGACCTTTCAAATCAAATGCAATTGAAATTCGGCATTTACAAACGATTGCATCCATTAAAGAAAAACACCAGGTATTTAGCTTCTATTTCAAGGGTTTCGGATTTCTAAGATCTTGTGCAACAGTGAAACTGGCTTTTGCATTTGTAGTTTAGTCGGTGTGGATCCTGCATTTCAAGTGTTCAAGCCTAACTGAGTCATTTTCCCTGAATTGGCTAAGCCTTGCCAGAGCCACACACGACTGTTTTTCCATGCACTGTGTAGACCGCAACTAGTAAAAGGACATTTACATGTGCCCTTAGCAATGAATTAAAGATTAACACTTACTAAATGTTTAAAAAGGCGTTTTAAGAACACTGTTTGTGTGAATGTGTAATTGAATTGAGGTTTCCAATGTAGTGCAGAAATGAAGGATCATATCATAGCATATTAATATCGTATTTCAGTATTTGTGAATTTTCTGTGGCTTATAACTCAATTTTACGACGATCCCAACAAAGAGTGAAGTTGCTTCTCAAGCTTATGTGTAGCTACCGTTACTCCTGCACAAAAAACCCAAAACAGTTTATTCATGTTTATTCATGCAGGCTCTTATGCTTTAAGTCCTGCAGCCACACCACGAGCAGTTAATCACTAACGACTCTGAATGACTAATGGCGTGCTCATCCGCCAGCGATTGTGGATTCAGTTCTGTTTCCTCCATAAAACATACCTGTGACACTTTAAGCATTACAAACGCTGATGGGCACTTTTACAGTTACAATTTTCAGCTCACAAATGCTCTATCTATGCAAGTACTTTGTGGGCATGCCAACAGGCATGAAGGTAACCAGAAGGTAACATTAGTGGTATGTTCATGTTGAGACTTTAAGACTACAACAGAATAGAAACAGCATCTGTTACATTACGCAATAGCGTTTTACACCATGTGCTACAGTTTTGTGCACATACCACATGACTCTAAGTAAGACTTTTTTCTTTAGAGCACAATATTTTAATGTTAATTTTTTTAAATTATTATTATTTCACCCGCCATTACGGTCCAGCTCTAACTGCGTAGTTTCAGCATGACTTGAGCTTATATTTCCTTGAATCCATATTCACTGAAGTCACGCCTCATTCCTCATTTGGGTTACAACACTTTTTGTGACAGAAAGAAACGGTGAGCAGTGTAATCCTGATTTACTCAAAGGTGCAGTGTAGCAGTTAATAATTTTAAACAGAGCCAGAAAGGTTTTGGGTCATGTTGAGAAGAAGTTTTGTCACCACAAAAAACAGTAAAAAAAAATTATTCAAAAAAGTTCCTCGAGCAACTCTATCACCTGCTCTTTGTGTGTGTGTGAAAATATGCATGTGCTTTAGAGAGACCTAGAGTCACAAAGAAGTGATTTGGAACCTGAAATAACAAGAGAATGATTGTACAAGGAGAAGATCCAAAGTGTATTATATCCATTAGCTTAGGAGTTGACGTAACATGTCAGATTCTTTCATGTTTTGATTGCAGTTCTTGTTTAGGCCCAAGACTAGTTTAACCTGCCCTTAAACAATGATTCGAGGTGTTCCACATGAGCAAGTGTTAGACCTTAAGCAACCCTATTTCAGTAAGAGTCCCATCCACAACTTTTCAGTTTTCGCTTCACAACTCTGTAAATACACCTTCTCTCAGTCTGAGGTCTCCCGGTGTTTGAACATCGTGATTTAGGCTGTAGGAAATTTTGCTACTCTGACTGTTCACATGCAGCTTTTAGACTGCAAAGCTGAGCTTCCATTTAAGGCCTTGCCTTTTCCTCTCTTCCTTTCAGTCGTGCCTTCAGAGGTTATAGTTGACAGGAGACATGGGTGGGTGATGTCAGCCCTTTCCTCAGGGAATTCAGGGGTCTTTAGGGGTCCTGTGAGGTTGGGCAGCAGCTCCAGACGGGAAACGGTGATGGTAGAGAGGGGAAGGAACAGCTCCCTTTTGTTTTGTTTTGATCACGTCAGTGCTAAAGAGGGAGACACAGGATGTCTATTGCCAAGAGGAGCATTTGTGCATAGACGTATGCTGGAGCTGTTGGAAATACTTGGCACACCACCAGTTTTCCAGATTTAAGTTTAAATCGCAGTTTTGCTGCCTTTTGCATTCATTTTTTTCTGAATTTCTTTGTTTTTTGCTACAAGGGTGTAAAAGACGTTTGCATGAAAAGCTGGGAAAACTTCAGCTGCAAGAAACACAGAGTTTGCATTCGTTAATGCTGGGTCACTGACTTGTTCAGTAGGTGTATAATATTTAACATCATGTGCTAAACACTTGAGCGGTGGTTGTGAGAGCTCTGCTAGCGTGTGGGGCTCCTGGGTCTCACTGATGATGTACCATTGTAAACAGTTCCCACTGCTTGCACAGCTGGGGCACACTTGACAACCTCTGCAGTGCATGTGAAGTGGGATGGGGAGGAGGCAGTCGGAGAGCGCTAGGTTAGCGCTGGACGGCGAGTGACTGGACTGATACAGCAGCGGAATGCTTCGAGGGCCTTTGGGGCATGATACGAACTGCAAAAAAGGAAAAGTGAGTCCAGGGAAACAAGAGCATAAAACTGATTATAAATGACAAATCCCCAGCTCTTACAACCAAACAGTGTTACCTGCTCTATCCCGAGGATGGTAAAATGCAATCACAACAGCTCTGAGCCCAATTCAATCTCCTGTATGTATTCTGCGTGCATGTGTTGTGAGTACCATTGTGTTTGTGGCCTCCCCGATTTCAACAGTGACAGGAAATTTTGCCCCTCCTCTTCACTGTCCTCCCTTCATCCTCTACCCTCTGCTTGGTGCCTGGCGCTGATTGGCTGGAGGGAAAGCGAGGGATGAGGTTTTGTCGTCTAATCTGCCAGCAGATCGCCACTGATGGGTCTCTGTAGAATGGCTTTAGTAAATTACTGTTCCAGGGAAGGGCAAATCCCTTCTATCAGATAGCAGCTCTCTCTTCATCTCTCCCTCTATTCCAAGTCCCACACTCTTTCTCTTCAGTACGTCAGTCAGGCTCTGACTTCATCTTTTTATCACCATCTAACTCTCCTGTTCCCTTCACAGTTGTCCACTACTTTGTGTTTTTTCTTCTCTTCTCTTCCCTTCTCCTCTTTTCTTTTCCCTCTCACTTTTCAAAACTTGAACACCTCACGATGCACACCTGTTTGTGCGTCTGCACATTACGCCTGATTTTCTGTGCCGATGGGCCTCACACCTGGAGTGAATTAGATGAGCTGGTGTCAGAAAGAGACGCACTGTGAGTTTTGCTCCGAGGCTACTCATTGACATCGGCACATTTCAGTCCCTGTGAACAGTTTCCCCTATTCCCTAGTGTGTTCATGCGTGTTAACAAGATGGACCAGTTTTGAGAGCAGCCATCTTGCCTCTCAGTGTGTGTGAAATTGCACAAGATAATACAGTACATCCTGAAGAAGGGTGTTTGCGGATTAGAGGGGAACTGTTTTATGCATATGGATTTAGGTTTGCATACCTGTGCCACAAAAGATATCACAGGAATAAAGAAGATTAGGGAGGGAGAAGGATATTGAAAAAAACAAGGGAGTGTTTTTGTCTACCTGTAGCCTGCTGTGTGGGTGCACTCTTGCCTGAGGTGGGGAATGTTGCTTGGCATGAAAAGCTGAGCGAAGCCAAACTCCAAGTGACCTCCTGTGTTTTGTTACAGCTCAGTCTAACTCCTCCTCAGTTGTGTGAAACTGCCAGCATTCTTCTGCTCTGCAGTGACATATGGTAGCCAGGCATGTCTGATGTCACAAAGTACCATAGTTTCTGTGATGATTCTCTGTCTTGACAATTTGCAGGTGGGGTATGGTGAAAGGTGGAGACGCCACACGCGAGCACATTTCAATTTAAAAGGGAGATTTGTAGAAAATGCTGCCGTGGGAGAGATCACTGTTGTTTCTGTTGAATATCTCTGAGCTACTGAAGCCACTTTAGCATTATACGTGCATTATTTGTGTTTTAATACTCACTCAGAGAGTCCTTAAATCACTGTCAAAGACACTGAGAGACACTGTCATAGCATAGAAATGATCCAAAATGCACTGCAGGACAAGCTACATGATCTCAGCTTGCTTTGGGGACCAGGCCTCAGTGTCTCTTAATGCCGGTGGCTGTGACGTCATAAGCGAGGAAGCATAAGTGCAGCTAGAAAGAATAATGGTCTGTGCTGTGGCTAAAAACAAATGGCCATCCTGCTTTCTAATTGTCGCTTGCCAAGAGCTTCTGCCATTGTTTTGTTTACTGTTTATACTTCTTTTTTTCCTCTTATGTCAGACGGAAGGGAAACTGTGCTGCAGTGACTCATACCATCTTGGTACAAAGTACTACCTAACCAGCTAGTGCTGGTTTTTAGCCTTACATAATACAATGTTTTGCCATTAGTAGAAATACATTACAAATATTTCTTGAACAGAATGCCATACCTGCACGTTTTAATTTTGGAATGTTTAAAACTCTTTTATGATGAGATGATTTATTTATTTATTTTTTGGCTATACTGTTAGCATGACGTGTTTCACTAAACATGATTCACAATAACCCAACCCACTGTTTTGTAACTGTTTTATGAGTGTTTGCGGTTAAAGTAGAAGTTTTGAATCATACACTGGCTTTGATCATTGGCAAGATAAGCGCTTTACAAGGAACGCCAAAACTCTAATCATCTGAAGGAATTTGTCTTTGGTGCCTTTGTGTTGGGGGTAAACACACATTTCTTGACGTGTGGACATTGCTGTTGCACAAACAATTGTACTCGGTCACCAGTTGAGTCCAAGATAAGGGCAAGAGCACAGTTAACATTGCAGATGCATTATGGCTGCAATAAATAATTCTTATCATTTACTCAATTTTCTCCTGGAACTTCTCCTGACTCGGCCAAAGTTTACATAAATTTGGTGGCAATGATCAAGAAGAAGGCTGCTAAATTCCTAAATGGAAAAACGCAAGACACTAAGTGTTGTTGCAGTATTCCAAAGCTGTCTACAGATTTAACTAATGCATTCAAGTCAATATTACTCTGACTGGAAGGATATAAGAAACAGTAATGATAAAAGTATATGTACAGTACTGGGCAAACGTGTTGAGTTGCCTGTCATATATTTGTATATGTATCATATATTTTTTAAAATATTTTGCTTCCAGGAGCGGTATTGAGCAATAGTTATCCAGGTGTTCAAAATGGAAAACAGGTGCAGAATTATTGAAATAACACACACAAATTCAGAATATAAGGCAAAAAGAGTTTTCACAGTTCAAGGGAGTGTGTAAGTCGATATTTAGTATGATCACATTTATTCTTCAACACAGCCTGAACTTTCTTAGCCAGCTGTCTTGTGATTTCTTTAAGTAGTCTTCAGGAGTATTTCTTCTGTTACATTTTCTTCTGTCCAGGTATGCTTTTACTGCATTGCCAGTGTGTTTGGGAAAATTTCTATGAATCTGGCAAATTAATCTGTTGCCAATTTGATGCTTTCTAGATGGTATTGCATGGTGGATCAAAATCAGAAGTCCAACCTCAAATGATGACAGACCCTCTGCTGTGTTTTACAGACTACCTGTTGTAACTCTTTCCTGAACTTCTCCCTACTTATTGACAATGATCTGAGCCAAAAAATTCCAATTTAAATTCATTACTCTATAAAACCTGTTGGGACTCATTTTCCTTCCAGTTTTTGTGTAATTTGGCATACTTTAGACTTTTCACCCTGTTTTCTTTTCTGAAGAATCGCTTTTTTGACATCCACACTTCCACTGAAACGATTTCTGATAAGGCTTTGGCAAAACATTCCTCCATTTGGTGAAACAGTTCTCTGAAAATGGTAAGGTACAAAGACTGGACTGAAAATAAGTGAAAAAGACTTTCCAAAAGACCAAAGAACTGTTGTTCAAGGCCATTTTTAAAAATTGCAAGAAGGTCTGATTCCTTGGAAGCAAAATATAAAATAAAATGAGAGGTGGCAGAAGACCTTTGCAGAGCATTGTGTATATTAATGTTAAGCTACACCTGGATTGTTTATGCCCATAGCTTCTAGTCGGTATTGCTGCTTGTGAAAGTGGATAACAGTAACGTTAATTCTTTGACCTTAACACAGAATGTTTGATCCTTCAGTCCAGATTAATTTTGCAAAGTATTTTGAAAGACTCGAAGGGCTCGTCCCGAGGAGATGCAAAGAAGAGCAGTACACCAGGCAATATGCCGCTGCTAGGGAGCAACCAGATTAGATTAACTCCATATTATAAATATGTATGTCCATCTAAATGTTATATTTTCAAATTAGTTAGTTTACAAGTGTGTTGATAAAATGTGTATCATATACATTTTTATGCTTTGACTTTTTTTGTTAATTTAAACTTTTATGCCAGTCAAGAAGCCAGAGTTGAACTACCCACCCTACAGCTCACAGCTGCTACCACAAATAGAATATTATTTTATACAAGGCTGTTGCAGCCAACATATCTATGCTCTCAAAGCAAAAGAGAAGTAATAAGTGTGCATTTTGTAGGCAATGTTGCTCTTTTTGCCTTACTGCAGTAAGGCAACAAGTCACCTGTAATATTAGGGTGTCGCCTGGACTACACTTGCAGGGTAGTAGTTATGTCTTATTACACCTAATAGTGTGCAGACTGGCTTAATTCTTACTGGAGTACTAACGCAGATTAGAATGACAGGACTCAGGATGACTCCTGTTCGCTGAACCCCACCCTTTTTATCGACTGTCTCTCCCCACAGTCTGAAAGGAAGCATCTGCCTGCCCCTCTGTCTCCCTGCTCCTCACCACACAAGCTCTCTCCCTGTTTCCACAGCCCACACTGCTATCACTGCAGCTGTTAGCTATCCAGCTCACACCGATGTTGGAGCCTCTAATCTCTCTAGCATAAAGGCCATGCAAAGAGAATTTATGTTAGCCTGCCACGGGAATGAAAGGAGAAGCGGAGAATCGTTTGAGCAGGTTGACAGATAAGGCTCTTGTGCTTTCTGTGTGGTGCTTTTTAAGCCATGTTAAGCTGCTTAATTAGACATAATCTACAGACCCCAGACTGAGGCGGAACTAATGAAGTTAAAAGACTCAAATCCCATCCTGCCATCACACTCTCCACTGCTCCACACCATCACCCGTGCTTCTCCGTCTCATCGCTGCGCCGTCCTATCTGCTGCTTACCATCGTCCTTCCTCCTCCTCCTCACAACACACTCTGCTCTCTCTTCCTCCCTACCATCCCACTGTTTCCTTTTAACACTTCAATCCCACCCAAACATTCTGCCTACGGGACAACCTTAAACCTTGAACACAAATAACTTGCCCATCATCAGCATAGTTTCTTTGGAGCACCGAATTGTTCCCATCTAGCATCAGCAGGATATGCTCAGAAGAAATAAAAAGGTCACACGGTGAACCTCAGAAAGAAATATTATAAATGGATATTAACCCCCCATAAATTCATTTATATACTTATATTTCAATATCACAAACCATCCATTGGAGTTGTTTGAGCGGATACTTTTTCTATACATCCAATTGGCAAATCTCATGTACGGCACACTGTTTAAGCTGCTTTAGCCGCTTTAGCAGCTTTACCCTGTCATGTGTTTTCACTGATGCCTGCTCTTTTTTTTGAGCTCGGTCTTGTGGCTCTTCTTTCCATCTACACCTAGACTACTGTTAGGATAGATAATCACAAAAATTTCCATCTAATTTGTTGACTCCAGCTGTGACTTCAAAACGCATCAAAGGAACGTTCCTGTTCCTGGCACTTTAAAAAGCCTATACACCAAAGCATTGTTTTTTCTTTTTAAGGCCGCCATCCTGCATTTTTACAAGATGCTAAAACATCAGAAGTGTGACGAAGTACTGAGTGTCTTTTCCGTGGTGAGCACTGCATGTCTTTCCTATCCGAATGGATGGCTGAACATTTACAGGTCAACACCTCCACAGGCCTAAAAGAAAGTTAAACTCTGGGTAGAACGCACAACTTGTTTCAATCACTTTTTACCTGGCCTCACAGTAAAGGACGGGTGGGACAAAGTGTACACAACCAACTATTAGGCCCTACTTCTAAGCACTTAACAGCATTCGAGGAGAAGTTACTGCTGCTGGTCTGTCTGTACCAAATGACATCCCCAAACTGCCGCAATTGTGTTATGAAAAATAATGCTTGGAGGAACACGTTGTTCATTTTGTTCCGTTGGTCTACCAGTTAAGCAGCATTCAGGTAGAAACGGGTACTTGCAACATATTTCTTCTTTAGACATTTTTGTATCGTAGCAATTAAGGCATCACAGCTTCCAGAGTGCTCTCAAACGCTCCCAACACGGTGTTTTTAGAAGAGTGTCAGGCGTTTTCATCTGGCTTATTTGTGGTTTATCAAGCTTGTGCTAGTCCTGTCTACATCTTGGAAGGGAAGTTTTGCAAATGCATACATGTGGTTTTGACATGTGCTACATACTCTATAAGATTTGCTGATTTCTCTCCATGTAGCAGCTATCAGCTGTGTAGTAGCCTTTGGGTGTACTTTTGGAGGATAGGTTTCCTAGTAGCAGTAAGTCAAGATGAGAGAGGGATAATGAGACAGTTTACAGCAGCTACAAGGCTGGTGAGATTCTACTGTGAATGGTAATAAAACACAAATGGTGAATATAGCATCCTCTGCGTTGAGAAATACTGAATATTAAAGACAGTTCAGGGCCTAAGAACTCTATATTCCTATCCATGCAAACGAGCTTCTTATCTAAATTGACAGATGTGTGATAAAGTACATAAAGGACAAGGTGCATAAACCAGAAAATGTAATGAGACAGTAATTGTTGCTTTGTCTAAAAATAGAAAAGTGAGCGAGCTTGGCAGGTGTGGCTTCTTTTAATTTTCGACCCGTGCAGCACTTTCAAACAGCCTGCCCTTGTTTTTCTGTCCCCCTCCAGTAAAAAGAGGATGTTTTCATGTTAATGACAACACTTCTCTTCCGTAATCCCACCATGGCAAAAGAATCTGCTCTTCAATAAATGTGAACATTTATCTGTAGCTATGTGAGTGATCCCTCATTCACCCATCCACATAGCTTTAAATAGGCTTCATTAATACATCAGCTTTTGATGCAGCCTCTAGTCGCTGCTTTGGCAAGTTTACATATTTCTCCTATCTTCATATCTTGCAATACCAGCTTCTTTATTTTTACTGAAGCTGAACAGCAGTTGTTCCCTCCACCACCACACACCCTCCCACAGAGGAGTGGCTGCCGTGCTAGCTTGCAAACGCTCATCCTCTGTCCAGGAGGAGATTGCAGCTGACCATTGTTGGGTTTCATCATCGTCATGAATGCTCTGCTTCACTGTCGATGACCTGTCAGAGAATTTTCTTCACCCCATTATCTTTCTGCCTCTCCTCCATATCCTCCTTTAGCCCTCCTTCCCACCTCATCTTACCTCATCTTAACCTATAATGCTCATGGTCATTTGCACTGTCAAACTCATTCTCTTCACTCTCTCTTACGAGTGCTGGAGTATATTTGCATTCATTTAGATGAAGCAAAGGCAAACACTGCCAAATCCTCTAGGATGGAATTTACTTTCAGCTCTTATAAGCTGTAAAAATGTAACAGACGACATTAACGTTATTGTCCCTGTGCATCCTCCTTCAGGTTTACCTCATCTTCTACCTCCCCCTGAAGTGGTCTCTTTGCCGGCCGGTATCATGGTACTGTTGAGTGGATCTCAGGGCTGCTGCATTCTGTTTTGCTTGATTAGCCTGTGTGTGATGCTGTAGGCAGCTTTGTTTTGTTGCTGAATGGACTGTTCCACTGAGAGCGCAGCAGACGACAAGGAGCAGAGGAAGGAGGGGATGGAGAGGAGAAGGGTGGAGTGGAAAAGGAAAAGCAGGAAAATGCTGAAAAAAGATAAAGGCTATGAGGGAAGGATGTAAAAAGAGAGGTGGGGAGTAGATAAATGAGTCAGGAGAGAAGGCTGGAGCAAAGGGGAAAAGCAGAAATGAGGAAAGGATTGTGATGCAGAGGAGAAAAGAATAAAGAAATGACCACTTCTCCTGTGAGAGGGAAGATAACTGAGTGTTTAGAAATGCTGAGGTGGACAGAAGCCATATCTTCCACCAACACAGCACCTGCTAGTCTGCCTGCCTCCTCCCATTCACTGACCGACTTTCTATTGTGGGTATTTGTGCGCTTATGAGTGTCTTTCTGCCCGTGGAAGTGTGTGTATCTTTGAATACACGTTATTATTCATACAGTTGCCGTGCCATTTTTGTTTCCACCCATAAGCAGACTGAGATTTTGTGCTCAAATATGACAAATCCCCGAATCCCTGCACTGCACCACTTTAATACATGCGTCCCTTTAATAGCTTTTCATGTAAAATATGGAAAGGGGTCTCTTTCCATAGGTTTCACCTTTAATGACTGCACAAATTCAGAATCTGTACAAACCCGTGGGACCTGCAGCTGTGCATCCTTTATAAGTTGGGGTTGAACGCTCTGATCGTTGCACTGGTCATAGGCGTGGTCTGTGAAATGGCACCACAACAGAGGAGCGACCAGGCTGTATCAGCTGAATGATTTAAATCATTTTTAAAAATGAAAAATATAAGATCCAGATTCCCCGGCGAATAATGTGGTTGCAGTACTTGTACAAAATAGCGCTGCGCTTCTGCAGCGTGCTTACCGTGATAAAGTTTAGAAAGAGATATCTATTTGAAAGTTTAACAAAGACATTCTGTTTGGCAGCTGGCTATAATTTGCCCAGAAATGTAATAAATTGTATGAAATGACTTCCTATTGCAGGTGAATTTTTAACATTAAGTAGTACCTACAATTGCCAATAGTTGTTTTTGTAACCGCTTGAATGAATAGTTGGGGGCGGGGTTAAACGCTTAATTATCCAAGGTTCACAATTTTAGCCCCACCATATTTTCCTTAGTGATCCTTGCTCATTCCTACCAGCTATTTTACAGATACAAATACACCTGTGAATATGGAGGTGGAGCAGCTTCAGCAGTGCTTTCAAATCCACACCTGTTCCCTTACCGCACCTCATCCCACTTCTCCACCTGCCGCCCGTTTGACGACAACACTGTTCATCCTGGTGCAGACAGATGGTGGATGATAAGAGAGCCCAGAAATTTTGGGTTATTTTTTCATTTCAGTATGAACAAGGATGATTTTTTTGCTTTCATGTCTTTCTTCCTGTTTTTGTTTTTTGTATGGGTATAATTCATTGTGCCTGTGCCAGCATGCATGTTTGGTTTTGTGGAAGCTGACTGCGCTGTAGATGAAATAAAGCTCACTGTGAGTGCCGACAGGATTGGCTTGTTAGCGCTGATGGGGTGGATGAATACTTAGTAGCGTAGGCTAGGATAGGATGGCAAAATATACTGTGTTTTCTTCGGCTGTACTTGACTGATTCCTGCAAATCTCTGCAAAAATTCAAGGATGCATACGGTAAAATGATAAAAAATCCCTCTTTGCCATCTCCAAGCCTCGCTTTCTCTTTCATTTCCTTCCTGTTCCTATATTCTCTTATTCCTCTGTCTATTAAGTGATTTTTCTATTATTGCCTCATCTTGTTGTTCCTTGTCCCAGAACCCATTTTGCTCCCCTTTCTTGTTATCTCTATATGTTTCCACTTCTCCCTTTTGTAAATGGTCTGTTTAATAGACAATTGGAAGAACATGCATGCATGCATGCATTCACACACAGACGAAAGGCTGAAATAAAGAAGCCCCTTATCTTTGCTAGCAGAGACACTTTCATGTGCTCGCATGCAGATGAATAATATATGTGGATACACACACACACACACACATAACCCTATTCGATTGGGTGTGATGCTGACATGGGCCGTTGTACGCTGTGCCTGTGTGTGTACTTGGATGACTGCTGGCACTGTGAAGGGATGTGGAGTCTCTAGGGGCCTGGTGATGAATGGGAGTGTTGTCACTAGTCAGGTCCAGCTGCCTTTGTGCTGTCTTTATGCTGCGTGTTCTCCTATTATACCGCAAGCGCTGCATGTTTGGTGCACAGAGAGACAGTGTGGGCGAGCGTTGTTGTTAATGTGGATTGAATGAAACAATCCGAGACGGGCGTTAAGATGTTTACGTGCTGTATGTGTGAGAATATGCGTTAACACTTTCGATTAATGTCTTAAAGCTGTGCGTAGAACATCTAGACATTCACCCATGTGTACATCTGACTACACACACACCAGAAAAAACGGCTTCTCTCTCTTCATTTGCCTGGATAATTACGTGAGCGTCTGTGTAGTTGGTTTGGAATCAATATGAAAGGGTGTCTCCTCTGCCGGCATGTAGATTTTCTTTTTTTGTCCTCAGTGTGTGAGAAGTGAGCTCTGCGAAAATGCTGTCAAAGCAGAAGCTGAATAATTTGCCTACAGACACATTCATGATACAGTGACGTGTGTGTCCATAAATTTGCCTTCCAGAAGACTAGCTGTATGGTTCACATGGTTCGCATGGTTTGTGTGTATAAAGACAACTCATATCTCAGTGCAGTGGCCAGAGTATGATCATTGTGCGCACTTACGTGGAGGGTTATAGATAATAAACCCCAGCTTCTCTGCTGCGTATAGATGAATCAAGTTGTGGTTTGTGTTCAGTGGGTGGCACACAGGTTGTTGTGGGATGCAAAAAAAAAAAAAAAAAGTTTACATGCTTTATGATAAGGCAGTCAGAGCTGTTATACTGATAAACCTCACCAATAATTTCCATGGATGCTGATTCATGTGCAGACAGTCAATGTAGGAACCTGTGCTCCGGTTGTGTGGTCTGATTTCTGGGTGAGTCAACGAATCTAGCATGACTGTTCATAAATTGCTGCGTTCCCCATCTGGCAGGCATCGCTCTGGGTGCAGTGGTGGTATGTTGTTTCACTGTAGACTGGCTGTTCATGAGGTTCAGCAAGATTATTTATCACTGGAGATTCATGCCCTATCAAGGTTGGCTTACAGCATTTTCCAGTTATTATTTGTTCTGCTTTCCATCCTGCTGTGATGGAAATGTTACTAGTGTAATCTTGGAAAGTGTGGATGTTTGCAAATGAGGATGCAGAGCTTCTGAGCTCTGATAAAGAGTCACACCTTCCTCCTTGTGACGCAGATCTTTCTGCTTGGGTAAAATCACATTTAATATTTTTGCGGGTCTAAAACTAGCTTTGATACATGTGTAGTGGGATAATCTGACACCTAAATGTATGCGCCAGCCCTACTATATTAGAGTACAGGATACTTGTCATATTATTCCATTAAACAGCTACTGTTTTTATCATCCAGACAATTTTGTTCATTATATTTCAAGTGATAATACTCTAAAAAAACAGGCGTCAGGCTAAACTAACTCACCTTGCTGTTTATTATGAAAAGCATTTAGTGGTACAGGTGATAATGACAAAATTACAACAAGCCTCTCTGTTATTGTTAGATGCGCACACACACACTCTCTCTCACCTCCCTGTGCTTCTTCGGGGATCTAAATGGGAATCTGACTGGAGGTAAACATGTCATTGTGTAGAACAGCCAGCAAACAGACAGACAGACCAGTTAATGGGGAGATGAAGGGATAGGGTTTAATAAGCAGTGTGGTGGATTTATTTAAACGGGGCAATATTTACCAGTCTGGACAAAGTCTGATTGACTTTAAATTGACCTCGCAGTATCTCACCACATCGCTTGTGTTTAAATTCTACTTATTTAGTTCTTTTCATTCATTATCATTTTCCCCTGATTGTGTCAAGCCCTTGATTTAGCTCCCATTGTAGGTTGTTTCTACTGAGGGAAGAGCGACACTTGGAAAAACTAAACATCGAAGTGGACTGTGGGACTGGGGCCAGGAGCAGTTTGTGGCCATTGGCGTGCGACAAGGATTTTAAAGATTATTGTACAATAGGAGCTTATAATAGTAATGTAGTCTATAAATTGAAGGAGGAAGATTCTGGCTGTAAAACGGTTCAGGTTGTGGCTCAGCTCTTCATTTTCGCATTCTTTCACTTTCACCGACTTGCTTATGCCTAAATTATGCTTCAGCGGGAAATCTACGTCATAACTTAACCGGAAACTCCCCGTAACCCTGTGCTGCAACCTGACGTCAGGTCAACAAAACCCACAACAACTGAACGGCAGGGAAGGTTACAGCGTAGGGGTAAGCGTGGTTTCTAGTTACAGTGTAAATTTCCCATAGAAGTCTAAATCGGGCTTTCTCTCCCTTTGTACCTTTTCTTCTACCATGGCAGCAACTCTCTAGAGTGCAATAGAAACAAGTCTTTAGCGGGCTTAATTCGTTTATTCCTTTCTTTCCGGCCTTTTTTCACCCTCCTTCACACTAGATTTTATCACTATTAGATGTTTAGCCATACCCCACTGCTATTGTAGCTTGAGTTTATGAATGAGCTCACTGAAGGTCATTTGATCACTTTGTGTGACGAAGCTCTGCACACGCAGCTCACACATATTTCTCTTATCTCTCGGTATGAAGGGGGGGGGGGAAGAAAAAGTTGTTGAGTGGCTCACGCCTTCTCACCTACTTCCTCCCTCCCCTCCCCGGCTCTCTTTGTGCAAATCCCCATGGAGACAAGAAGGGAAGGAATAAAGAAAGTACGCTGGAGAGATTGCTAGAGAAACAGAGAGATAAAGAGGAAGAAAAAAGAGAACTTTAAGTCCCCTGATGTGTGTTGAGTGGCCGGTGGCAAAATAATCCCTCCTTACCTTCACACAACAGTCACACTAATGACCTTGCCTGCGCTCATCAGTAGACAGACCAGCATCTTCAGGGAGAGACAGATGGAGTGTGTGAGACGGTGAGTGTGGTAAGTGGCCCCCTTCTTTGTTTGAGAGGGGAGGGAGTACTCGCACATCAAGGATTAGAAAGGCTTAAAGATGTTATGCCTTGGCGGATGTGCGCATTTGTGCATCTTTTGTGAGGTGAGCGTTATCTCAAATGACGTCAGCACTAATAGAGAGTGGTGTTGCATTTGAAACACAGTCAGGTACAGAGGCTGCAGGAATACTGGCCCACTGCTGTTATGAATGGACAATTTTAAGAGACGGGAGCATGTTCCTTTGGTTCATTTCTGTGTGTCATAATGGTCTTGTGTCGGGCCAGGGCGACCTTCTGTAAACAATAGCAACTCATTACGATAACCATCTTAAAGTTCTCTGCATTTCTTCCGGACTGTCTGCAACCTCCTGTGGCTTTCGTCGGTGTATGGAGTATGCTCATTTTTACATGTAACCAATGTGATCTATACAATCTGTTTGTATAGTTGTTCTTGTAATCCTAAAAAAACATACGAAGATTAATCGTCTGTGGTTCTTTTGACTTTGACTGCCAACTGGACAAAACTAAACATCTGGTGACATCGTTCCATGCTTTAAGAACATTGTTAAAAGATATTTTTTTACCGCTATTTCCCGACACAAGTTCCCTCATAGCAAGCAATTCAATTCAGACAATAATAATATTCAGGTGATCCCTTTTCATAACTTCTACTGCATCATAGCTTGCTGTGGTGAGTCACAAACCATATGAGTTTTTCTTTTTTTTTTTTTGTAATTATTTTGTTAAAGTGTTACCAGAATGTTCAAGTTTAACCTGTATGTTTTTAATAAGAGAAGTGATGTGAAGAAAACACAGCTTGAAGAACTGCATTTTTCTTCTTTCTTTTTTTTTCTTTTTTCTTTTTACCCTATGGCAGGAATCCAGAGAGAATTTGGACCCTTACCAGCCACTGTGATTGGCCAGTGGGTTCATATGAGAACCCTGGGACATGAGGTAGTGTGAAGCAACAGTGCCAATCAGAGGGAAGAGATGGAATGGGTGGAGAGAGGAGGGGAAAAGTGAAAAGGGAGTCTTGGCATCATTGCTTAGAACGGGAATTTAATGGTGTGTGTGTGTGCCTGTGTGTAGGTGTGTGTTAGTTTTCATAAGAATGGAAGAGATGGGAGGGGTGAACACTTGGATTGGGTCCAGGAGAACTGTTGTAAAATCCAACCTGGTTCTTTTCCTGTTTCGCCAGAGAGGATGGTCTAATTCTCACCGCTGCCTTTTCCTGACTTTTTTTCTTCCTCCAGGCCTGGAGAGAGAACAGCAGACAATGCACAGAAACTAGTTTGAAGAAGATTGAATTCTGTAGTAGAAGTGTAACTTCTACAAATGAAGAGGAGGATGAGGTCAACAGGGGTCACGATTGATTATTTCTGGCTGCAGCCGTGTTTATGGACTGCCATTGTGTTTGGCGAGCTTTAACAATTGTGCAGCATCGCAGAGTTAAATTTCACCCTTTACTCCTGGTCTCACAGCCTTGAGGCCTCCAAGGTTGTTTTAAAGATCCAGACTTTGACCTCTAAGTTTGCTGTAAACACGGGGAAGTAAACCTAGAACCAATCAGATCATCTCTTGCCAAGGAAGTAACAAATATTGACTTAGATGACCACAAAATATGCTCATGTGACTTTTAGCTATTTTTATCTTGGTCCTATAAAACTGTGTATGGTGCAGTTTTACTGTTTAAAATCAATCTGTCTATAGTATATGTGATTTTTGCACCCCACTAACCACTTAACAAATGCTGTGCATAGGTGAGACTTGCTGGAGTGCTACACTAGTTTGTCTTGTGCATCGTTCTCATTCAAAACTGATATTATTATTATTATTAAGTTTAACAAAAAAAGGAACAAGCTAACATGTAGGCGAAGTAGATGGGCAGTGAAAGGAAATATTAATTGTGCGCTCAAGGACATTCCCTATTACAGCATCACCACCTATTGCATACATCCATTGGCAGTGTGATTACTGTTGCTTTTTATTTTATACTCACACTATTCCACTTTCAATAAAATTGCCATAGATCTATTGAGAATATCAGAAAGGAAGGCAGTGAATTAATCACAATTTTCTTTTTGTGGTTGCATGTGTAAAATACTAAATGATCCTACTCCTACAAAAATGTTAAACTGTAATTTTAAAACGTTGACTCTTAGCCTGAAAAACTGCATCCATTTGACTGTAATGTAGACACAACCAATTAGTTAGTGGAGGCTTCTTAGCGAGCCTCGTCAGGCAAAGCTTGGCCTTGGGCCTTAATACTGCTGCAGCTGCAGACAGCTCAGTGCAGAGTAGCAAAGTCTTGAGCTGTAATGGCGCACCAGTGTCTGTCTGTAGACTGCTTTAAAATGGATGACCAAGCACAACCCCCGTAACCTCTGGACTTGCTGCCCCAGAGCCTGCCAGCTTCCTCCATTCAGACTAGGGAAGGAACTCAGGGGTGGTACTCCCACATACGGGCACATAAGCACAGCTAGAAGAGTTCCAAAAGGTGATAGATTAACATATTCATGTGCTGCTAGAGCTTACAGGCTACATATGGCTAAACACTGTGTTCTATATATTGTAGTTTGTTGTATTCACTGCTTTTATATTATACTCAACAACTTCTAGTTCTTGCCATAAAGGAGAAAAAGCACAGATAAAGTTTAATTTGACAGAATTACCAGTGAACCAGTGTTATCAGATGTTATTGGTCTATTGGTGCGATATGCGCTGAACACATTCCACAACAGAGTGCAGAAGGAGGGTGTTTTCAATATTGGTGTGCTCACCTAGTTTGTCCATTATAGCAGCTCAAGGTCACTTTTATGTACAGCAAGCCTATTCAAATGGCGGCCCGCGGGCCAAATGCGGCCCAGAAACAACCTGCGAGTGGCCCTGCCTGTGGTCCTGGCAGAAACACAGAGAAAACGCAAAAAATTAATTCATTAATTAATTTTAAAAAAATTAAAATTCCTACAGCGTAGTGTAGACTGTGAATGCAACACTCCTAGTAGCCTAGCAATATTTAACCCACAATGCACCGTGATGTAAACATATTAAACAATCATCGTAATATATGATGCGACAACAGCATGTCTTTCTCACTCCAAAAGCGCAAAACTGACAATGAAAACTGTCGGTTTAACCCTGCCTGGACTGACAAATACTTATTCATTTTACCGAGTTTAATAATCTTACAACCGGAGTTGTACTACCATGGTGAGGGTCCTGTACAGCCCAAGAGAGAGCTGCAGCATCTTCCCTTCGTGTTTGCTTCTTGGCGAAGAAGAAAAGGCCTTTCACAGATTCTGAAACGGTGAAATACTGCATGCTGGCCGTGGTGGATGCGGTGAAAAGTGAGTGTGACATCTGCTATTAAAAACGTACCCCTGTAGGACAGTTCAAATATTCGTAGAATTGAAGTTCTGGCGTCAGACGAGTTTGAAATGCTGTTAGATGACCTGAAGAAAACTGATGTAATGTCCATAGCAGGAGATCACAGACAGAACTGATAATGCACAGTTATGCGTATATGTCCGTTTTTTGGATGGGAAATTGCTCGGTTTACTACTGTTAGAGGGACACACAGCTGGCGAAATGATATTTGAGAAGATTTAAGCTCTTTTTGAGGAAAATGGTCTGGATATGAAGTGTGTCTGTATACTTGTGACCGATGGGGCTCCATCCATGGCAGGAAAAGTGAGTGGTCAGCGAAATATTTATTTTAATTTGAAAGGGAATTATGTTTTTTGTTATTATTATTATTATTATTTCAAATGTGCAAAAAATAGTTTAGTTATAGCTCCCTTTTTTTTAAATGGACCTTTTGGTGTGCATTTGAGGTCACCAGATTTATAGGGGAAAAGGAATAAAAAATAAAAAAAAATACTTGTTTTTCAGTACAGTTGTGTGGGTTTGAAATTGATCATGATCTGCTGCTTACTGGCTTCAAAAAAAATATCTGGCCCAGATAAATTCCTCGGTTTGAAAATCTGGCCCAACTAACTTCGTAGTTGAATAGGCATGATGTACAGCGTTGCCTGAAGTTTGTGTAACAGTCAAGCTGTTTGTGAGATGCACTGTTGCAAAGTTGATAAACAAGAACCATGACATTTCCCTTTTTTGATATAACATGTTATATATACTGTGTATATAATATCAAACCTGCATTAGTGTCAACCCCCAAAATCAGTACGAGCCGGGCCCCGATCTCTTTGGCTTTCTATTATCCGTGCATGATTTGCACTTTGGTGAGCCAGGCAGGAGGGCAGAAAAAGAGAGTGAATCTGGTGGAAAAAATGAAAGTGATAAAGACAGAGAGGGAGTGAAAGAACACTGAAAGGAGGGGGAAAAACCTCTGTAACCATCTGCCTTTGTGCCAACAGTTGGTTACTGTAGCAACCAGTAAAAAGTCATTATCTTTAATTGACATGGAGGCATGTTCAGGTGTTTTCAATTGTATCTTTTTTTTTTTCTTTCTGCAGTGACCCCACCTATCCCCTAGTTTTTCTGTGTGTGTGTGCGTTTTATAGAGAGACCATCAAGCCGTTTTGTTCTGTTCCTCAGGCTTGATGCTTCTGGGTGTTTAGGTGGTTTAAAGCTGCATACACACTGGAAGCGATTCACTCATCGCACATCGCTTTGAAGCTGAACAACATTCCAGGCTCTGGTTGCCTAGGTGACCCACTAATGTATATATTACTAGCTCATATGCCAATCATCGGTATTCTTCCCTCTCATTGGTCATTGCTTCAGTTGCTTGCCTGGAAATTTAGAAAAGTTTATCTTTTGCCTACTTCCTGTCACCAGCAGTTATTTCTCCTGTAGTTGCTTGAAGTCGTGGAAAGTCTCTGAGTTGATTATTGAGCAGATGTCAAAAGTGACCAGAGAGCAATTTAAAGATAAAAAATGTCATGAAGATTAAAAGTGAATGGCAGTAGAGACAGGAGACGGTGTTTGGTAAGGCTGAGGACACAAGAGCATTGAAGGTGGTTGTCTGTGATTTTTATGTTGAGGCTTGTTAGGGCAGATGAGCGATGAAGTCGTCCTGTCTGTAGACCATTAGCCAACCGCAAGTTCTAAGCACTTACCAGAAGCTCCTTGTGTTAACTCCCTGCCGCAGCACAAAGTCCCTCTTTCTCTTCTGTTTGTTTAGTTGGAAACTCTTCTTGTTCCTCCCTAATATTTCTTAATACTTCATTTGTGATTTTGCGCACACCTACGCCTCACAATACATTCACTTCGAAAAAACTTTGATTCTTTTCTTTGGCTCATTTCTTTTTCTTTTATAATGTGGTACACCCAAGTTCTTGGAAGGTTGTATTTACCAATGGAAAATAATTTATCTTTTTCTTTGAAACACTCGAAATGAAAAACACAATTTAACTCTGGCGTCAATATAAGCTTTCACAAACCATTTGTACTTTTCAAATCAATTTTTCCATTTTGTACAATGAGCCGTTTCTCACCATCCCTAGCTCAGCCGATCAGTATAAGAGTACAAAAAAAAAGCATCCAATTCAACAAAAAAATAATTACACAAACAAAGCCTGCGTTGGGGTGTTCTGTCTCCAACTATTGTTTGAATCTGGGTTGTGCCTTTAATTCTAGGGAGCCTGTCAAAAGCAGTTGGCGGTGCTTTGTCCAGGCGTACCTTTTTATTACTACTGTCTGCTTTATTAGCCTTCCACAGAGCAGGAGAGGACAGAAAGAATTGACTGGAGATGCGAATGAAGGTGGCAACTATTGACTAGTTTGTCTTCTCTTGCTTCTGGCAGGGTGCAATGATGCTACAAGGATGCCGCTGTCCAGGCTAGCCCATTAGCACCTAGACTCCACACATGACAACATGACAAGAACAGACCACCACATGCAATGTGGCATTCGCAGGCTTGCTGCGCCGCTTTCACAGCCACCACTTTGCTTCAGCAGCCTTCTGTAGAAATAGCTTTAAATCATCTTCCACTTCCCCCTCATTCCCCCTTTTTTTTCATTTCTGTCATTTTCCTTTTTAATTGGTCTCAAGATTCAGCAGTGCATGAACACTTCTGTGGCAAAGAGGAGTGTGGGGGGGGAAAAAGTTTATTTAAACGTTCAGTGTGTAAGCAGAGAGTTGTGAGCATGTGAGTTAGAGGGCTTGTGTATATTGTTAGATGTGAACGTGCCGTATCTATGTTGGAGCATATGTTGTAGGTGTAAGTGGCTTTTTTTGTGTGCGTGAAGACCATCTGTCACCTAGTAACGGTTTGGGTGATCTCTGGCTGATGTAAGAGCTCCCTGTAGGGATCATAGAGCATAATTATATACAAAGCCTGCAGGTCACAAGTACAGATGGAAAGAGTTTAGCAGCATTGCGCTTATACTCTCTGTGATTTGAAGAGAAATTATTGTATTTCTTTAATGTCAAAGTGAAAAATGATCACATGTAAAAGCCTTGGCAGCTGCAATTTTCTGAATGGCGTGTCTTTAATGTATCAGCAGGTTATTAACGTCTCTCTCTTTGATGATATCCTGCATAGAGGCTGACTGTAAAATGTATATATTGTTTTCTTTTCAGGGTTGTGTTTAGAAAGTCAATTAAAGAACCTTTCAAGCTCCTATCACATCTCAAGGAAATCTAAATGAAAGATAGATATACTTTGTATAATTTGGCTTTAGGTTTCTGACGTCAAATCAGCCACCAGACTTGTTTGGTCTCCTCTCGCTTTCCTTTAACAGTCCAAAGCAGGAAGCAGGGAATGCAGAGGATGCACACATGTGCACTGCTTATATGCTGCACAATTGAAACTTTCCTTCGTATTAGGACAAAACAATGGAAGCTGTACCAGTAACGTCAAAAAAACAAAAAAATGTTGCAATCAAGCCTTTGCCCCTGAGTTTATTCTGGCTGTCAAAATCTTTGCAGCGGCTGATAAAGTAATAAAAATTAAGCTCTGGTGGCAGCGGCATCGCTCCGTGAGTGCACACAGCTTTCCTGTCTTGTGCACCATCTGGAAAACACACCCGGCACATCTATTAAGCACTTACTCCAGCTAAGGACGAGCGCTCCGCTGAAAATGGGTTAATAATGACAATTAAATTGAAGGTAATGTCAGCAGTTGATCTGCCACTCACAAATCATATTATTTTATGTGAATAGCTTTCTGTGCCTAGGAGTGGAATTGCAGTTTTGAATAAGTGTGAGTCACTGAGCCGAGCTATTGAAAATCTACAAAATTGCATTATTTTGTTTTATCAAGACATTCTCTTACTACATGAAGACTTTCCACCCAGAGGCCAGAGCGCAGAGTCGGCTATGTTCTAATATTTAGGATGTAAAGGATAGAAAGTTCTGCTTGGCTCTGCCGTTCTTTCAGACGCATCAGATGCATATGACTTCTTTCCTAGTTTATGCACTTTTTTTTTTTAAATTGAGGAACTCTATTTGGTGTGGTGTTATTTTATCACATTCATAGTTTATCATAATGCAGTGGCACATGGACGTGTTTATTAGCAAAGACAAATGCAGGCACATGATATCCACCTGTCAGTGCTGAGAGATGGAGGTCATCCCTAGTGCTAAAATGAGGCGTACACACACACACCATCAAACCAATTACACTAGTAATTAGAACTGGAAGCTCATTCAGGTGGAAGATTGCCAGCTGAGTTTAAAAACCCACCTGCTAACCGCTCTCTGCAAAATGTTGTCAGATTTAGGCATAAAACCGCCACGTACGTCCATGTTTTTGTTTACTTTCTGAAAGCCTGCCCCCGTGTCTGCGTTTAATGCTCTCCGTCCTGCCTTGTGCATTGGATATATTTGCGTATGTTCTATATTCGTGTTTGTCGGTTTTTGTTTGTGCTGTTGCATCACGTTTGGCTAGGAGGACAGGGTGGCTGTATTGGATGTCTGAATGTGTGTATACAGTTGTGCTGATGCTGACAAGCCTTCTAGCAGGGGAGCAGGGATCAGATGTATGCTAATATCACCAGCAGACAGTCTGCTAGTCTGACAGAGGCCCGCCTGCAAGGTTAGGCACTGCTGCAGGAGAAAGAAAACTGAGAGACAGAGAGGGAGACATGATAAGAAATGAAGAGAGGGGGATAGAAAGAAAAGGACGAAGGTAAAATTACATTAGGGTCAAGGGCATTAAAAGAAATAAGTACGCCAGTTCATGTCAGGCTGAGGGAATTAAGAAGCAGGGAGAGCGAAGGTCCACAGATAAACTTTTGTGCCAAAGGAAAACACAGGCCATCTGTCCTTCTGACCTTGCATGCAAAGCACCAGTTGTTGCTGTTGTTGTTTTTGTTGTTGTTGTACAGCCTGTTAAACAGGGAATTTCTCGGGCAAATGTAAAAGAGCGTGTCTTAAAAAGGCAGTGCTTTCAGTTGGCTCCATCACACATCTGGACTGAAGCCAATTGATCATTTTAATTTCATATTTTCATTTATCCTGTAGATTAATCTGTTAATCAGGCAAATAGTCTCGCTGTTAACCCTGAAGTGAGCGTTACTTTTTTCCTGCTTCAATAACAGTCCGATACACAAAGATATTTTAAATGCAATGATTTGTCCATAAACTCTTCCTTTTGTCATGCCACTTGAACCTTGCTCTTTCCTGGTTTTTAGCTCCTCCAAATCTTTAGACATAGTCTTGAAATTCAGATTGGACTGTGAATGCAGTCTTTGCTTTGGCTATTTTATTCTCAGTAGTTTTTGTTTATTGCCTCCTCCTGTTTGTCCAGGAGCATTGTCTCCTCGGGGGTCCGTCAGAGGGAATAGCTGCATTGGAGTGACTTACTAATAATGCTCAGGAGCCTTCTGAAAATATAGCTGCAATTAATGTTAAGGTGTATTGTAATTAAAATGATGGTGTTTTACAATGTATGGAGGTATTAATCATTTTTAAAGGTATTATACTCCCATTAGTGTTTCAGTGCACATGTTGTGCAATGCAAATATGTACTGAGGCAGAGAGGCTGTGGGGGGTATGATATTTGCCTTTTTTTTTGTTTTTTGTTTTTTGTTTATGCTGTTATATCAATGTTCCATCAGATCATGCTAATGCACAAAGTGTACCACATGTGATCCTGCAAATGGAAAGATGTGACTAGCTGAAGCTATTCCATAGAGTGACCGTAATCCGAGTCAGCGCTAACCAGCGCTTCTGAATCGGGACCTGGCTATGTGATGGTTTGGTTGCTGCGTTAATATTTCTGTTTGTCATATCAAAATATGTTTTTAACGAGTTTATAGGAATTACTTTTTTTTAACTTACTATGAAATATGAGAGCTATAGGTCGATTGATTCAGCCTGTGCAAAAGTATTTTTGTAGGAATCATTTATTGCAGTTGGGTGTGCTTGTGCGGTTTGTTTGCCTGGCCACATGTGAAATATGTTAGCAGTGGTATGATTGCATTGTTTGTCTTCTGTTGATGCATGCACACAATGGATGGAAAGAGTGAGGGTATTTGTATTTCCTGTTTGGTGTGTGATTGATGGATGTGCTGCATATGTGGAAAAGGCAAATGCCTTCTGTTTAAGTGGTTACGCTGAATGCACTGCGCCACAGAGCACTTCGTGTAAAGGGCAGTGAATGTGAAGTGCGGAGGCATTTACATATAGATGTATATACATTATTTGAGTCACTGTAAGACCCACGTCTGTGCGCTTCGCTGGTTAAGTGATGTTTAAAATGAGTTGTTTCTAACTCGGCATTCATATCAATTAATTCCTTTCCACTGCGAGCCGACCCACCCTGAACAGGAAGCCGCATCAGTGGAAGGACTGTCGACACCCACACACAGCCCCAATGCGTTGGCCACAACCCTAGTATCTTACTAATGGACAGCAAGTCTCCAGAGGAGGGGCAAAATGGGAGCAGGCGATGGAGAAGGGATTCTTGACAGATGGGAATCGGAAATCTATATGATGATGGTAATGTTCTGGGTGAGACTAGAGAAGTACAACTAGCTGCAGACCTAATTCATCCAAGGGGAGGTAAGGGGGGGGGGCACGCTGTGGACGAAGACAAAGGAAGGGTCATTCACTCTTGAATCTTCGAGAATACAGGAGAGAGATTTTTTTTTTTCCCCCCCCTGCTGCCTCTCTGTCATCATCATAATCCTCATCACCACACTGCACACTTCATGACTATTTCATGACCTTTGTTTCTGTCAACTCCCAGCCTTTCCTGAGTGTGTATTACTCTACAACCAGAAGGTTTTCTGGGAAACTCAGCTTCCTAGTTTGTCCTTGCTTAGCACTGTTCACACTGTACTGTGTGAGATTCTCTGAGGCATATCTGATGCTTTTGGCAGCAACTTAAGAAAAGTGATAAAGTACTCCTTCTTTTATCAGAAATATTATTTCTACTATACTTTTCTTTGACTCTATAATCTATAAAATACTTGACCTTTACTAACAGTGTTGCACTTCAACTCAACATTTATTTCCATCACAACTATTTTTCTGACTCTGACTTTAAAATTCTTTCTCCGTAGATATAGCTTTCAGTCATGGTCATCCCATTCAATCCATATGGACTCTCTCTTGTCCAACATTTCCAGTCTGTAAGGATTTCTGTGTGTATCAAAACAGGCCTGGCTGTCATCCTCCCTTGCTAACTGTTGTAACTCTGTAATGAAAGGAATGCAGCCAACTCTTGAAAGCTGGATGGCCTCACGGGCCATGCAGCTACAAAGGGACTCTCCCTTGCTGCCCTTTGTAGCACGTGTTATTCTGAACTTCATGCCCTGACGCCCCAGCATTACCTTAAGGCTGAACTCCAGTACCTCACAGACACATCATATCTGCCTCTACTTGTCCTTGAGGGAGAGCGAGTGTCCTAAAGGGCTGGTTCAGTCAAGGCAAGATTGCTGTATCTTTCCTGCTTTTAAACAGTTTAAAAGGAGGGAATGAAATAATCAGGCAAATGGAGATGTGGTATTTGGGTAGACCATGCTTATAATGCTATTTGTGATTACACAGGGGGGTGAGTGATGGGATGGGTCAGACTTTGACCCTTGTATCCTCGGCGCCTCACCACGCCCTCCCTCAGGGAATTCCAATCTCCAACTCACATGACCCAGGTTGCTGACCTCTCTCTCTCCTTCCTCTTGTACCCATTCTCGTTAGTGCACATGGAGAGGATGGGGGTACAAACTTCACACCCTCCTTTGCCTCCCTACAGTGCCTTGCCCTCCTTTCCATCTCCTGTCATTCTGCCTACTGTCACGTTTCAGGGTCGAAGGCAGATACAACGCAGGCCTTAAACCAGCCCAGGGCCTCGAGATGGTGGTATGCGGCTGGACATGCGCAGCAGACACCAGGCCTCGGGGTGAACTAGGAAACTGTCTGCCTGACTATTCTGCACCTGGACTGCTGCACTGAGACTAGCTAAGCACAAGCAGTGGTGTCTTTATGGGAAAGAGGAAATGTATTCCCCTAATGACTAGATCTATTGTGTGAAATGCTGCACTTAAGCTGCCAGCAGACGTGCTGTAGAAACAAGCTGAATTGTGCAGTTGCAGTTTAATATAAATTCTGTTTCTGTCAGTGACTTTGGTGCAGCCGTCACTCAGCGAGACATTTCATTTTTCTCTATTATTCGCTGTGTTGGAAGCTATTGCATCCTCACAACAGACCAGCAAAAATAACATCAACACTTTTTTTTTGTTGCTACTTTTTTTATTTTTAAGCCTATCTCCTTGTCATACACACACACACACGCGCGCATTCACACACATTAACTTGCACTCTGCTCTAGTGAATATGTGGGCTGACTGTCACAAAATCTATATGAACTTGGAGGTCCATGTACACCTTGCACACACGGGAACATAATTAGAAAAAGATAGGTAGGGTCAGCAGAGCAGATGCTAGCAGGGCATCTGTAAGAGTGCTGAGCCTGGCCAGCCGCCAAGTCCATATAGAATTTTGGAGTGCTTGACTGCACTTAATCCAGACCCTCACTGCTGGTCGCAAACATGACCTATTTCACACATGAAGTGATCATCACCAGGATCTTGATTACATAGGATACATTCTGGGTCATCTTTATGTGCACGCATGTGCAAGCTCAGATGAAACATTCATGCTAATGTGGTTCTTCACTAGGGTTTCCTTACTTATCTGTAAAGGTAATACCCCCTCTCAGCTCATGCAGTAGACAGCTACTTCAAGCATGTCACAACAGTTTACGCTACAGAGATAAGTTTTACAAGCTAGCAATGCAAAAATAGAGCCCGCAGACCTACCAGAAATCCCTTTTGGTTTACTCTGGGGGAATAAAAAGAAATGCAGTATATGCAATTTATAATAAGTGACATTGCTGTACAGACTAGCAGTAGCTGTAAAATTAAAGGTTACCACGTATGAGGGATCCACTAATAATATGGCAGCTACAAATATGTATTGTAGTATGTATTGTATTTATTGATGGTCTTGAGTACCATGCAGCTTTTTAATTTCATGTCTGTGAAGGATGTCTGTATACAGCACAGCAAAGGATCATGTAGACACTGTATATTAAGAAATGATTATTATTATTATGCTGAATAGATGTTCAATTAAGTCAGTGGACCATGTCCAGGGGCAGCAGGTCTCTTTTCTTTCTGGTGAATGCAGTTGAGGGATCTGCTGAGGTCATCTGTGTAATGCGAACATAATTAGGTCAGTGAACAGGTTTGTTATTAACCCACAGATACCTCGATAAATACCACAGTGCAGTCCTTCCCATCCAGTTAAAGTGGTGTGTGTACATTCATATACTATCAAGCAAGTAGACACACACATGCCCAGCGAGAGAAGGAGATGAATTAATCACAATTCCTAGGTCATATTCGTATTTGATCCTATCGACCATCAAGTCAGGCTGTACACAGTGTACAATGCATGTTGTTATTATAGGGATTTGGTCCACCTCTGTGAGCTTTGATGCATTTTTCATGCATGTTTCCTCTATAAATATCAAAACACGAGGTATTCTATTTGATATGGATTCCTTTTCCTGCTGGTGCTGGGTTATACACCTGGTTAAGCACAGGGGCACTCTTGTCTCTGTAATTTTAATGCACAGCCTGAGTGGAATTTACTTTTAGCAAAACACTAGGCTTCAGCTGGGAACTTTGATTAGTGGCACTCCCTTTCAAATGAAACTCAGAAATGCAGTATATAAAAGATGTAGTAGTCATTACATAGCAGGTTGGGTGTAGCTTTTTTTAAAGTCTACACTATTTTCTAACACACACAAGTTTCTTACCATTTTTTCTTGTCATTGTTCGTATCTCTGGTGAATCAGAGTTGGACAGTGAGGTTCATTTTAGGGAATCTGCAGATCTGTGTTGCCTGACAAACTCGATTCAAAAATAATGAAGGCTTTGGCTGCTTTTGTGTTCTCTGTCAAAAGAGCTGTTCGTGATTAATAGTGGTTTTAATGTCTGTTTTTACTACATAAATGACTCAGTTATGACATGGAGGGGGTGGTCTCCATCATTTTGAAATGCAGTGCATGTTATCTGTCTGAGAGCTTAACAAGATTTTCATTCCATACAAATTGTGTTGTAACACCCTTTCATGCCTCATCCTTTCCCTTTTCTTAACTTATTTTTAGACCTAATCTACCAGTCGAATAAATAATACTGAGATGAGCAACTAAGCATCTCTATATGGTCTTATGTGTTTTTGCCTTTTTCTTACTTGCAATGCAGCCATTTCTTGCTTCTGATTTAGGTAAATATGCATGACATTAATGATGGTACAGGAGCCAACTCTTATCTGTTTGGTTATAAACATAGGAAAACATGTTTTTGATGGAAACAAGTCAGCCAACAGGCAATGCAGCCTTTTAAAATGCAGATGGCTTTCCCTAGTTGGCCAATTAGTAACTTTAGCTCTGGAACACTTATCTTCTTTCATCTTCCTGTGTGTGTCTTTCATTTAGGGTGCCGAGAGCTTGGTGTGCCTTTTTCTACAAGAGTGTCGTGCTACTTGTGTGCATATGTTTGCGTGCACAGTCGTTTGTCTGTTTGCTGCAGTAGTGAAAGAGCTACATTACTTTCCTCCAATGTTGCTGCGAGTGAGGCAAACCAACCAGACTGTTAGAAGCCAGATAATAAGCCAAAACACACATTGCGTTGCAATGAACATGAGAATGAAATGTGGAAGGCACCACTGTTAGCACTGCAGTCCTGGCAGCATTAAAATTAAATGAGTTAAACTGGGAAAAAATTGCCTTTAACTGAGTTACAGCTGGGTTAAGTAATGTGCAGCATTCCAACAGCTTTACCACTGCCCTCAATCTTTTCAGGAAATATTCAGTGGAGGAATAGGATCAGAGATTAACAATTGTTAACAGAACACAGGCACATAGTAGGAATTTAGATGCGAGGCACAGTAGCTAAAGGTTGTCATTAGAATAGTGGAATTTTTTTTTGTATATCTCTAGATTAAATCTCACTTTTGTCTCTCTCTTTCTATCATGCAGGACCAAGCCTCAGACCAGTGAGCTTCTCTTGCATGGAAACCCCGCTTCCTTGGCAGCCTGCTCCTCTCTCTAGAGCTCACGGCCAGCATGGCAGGATGAGCCTCTGCCAGCAACGATGATGGCCAAAAAGCAAGATCCGCGGCCACCCACCTACAACCTGGTTGTGCTTGGGCTGTCCGGCACAGAGAAGGAGAAAGGGCAATGCGGTGTGGGCAAGTCCTGCCTGTGTAACCGCTTTGTCCGGCCAAGTGCAGATGACTTCTACCTAGATCACACCTCTGTTCTCAGTACCAGTGACTTTGGAGGGCGTGTAGTGAACAATGACCACTTCCTATACTGGGGAGAGGCTGTAAGGACAATGGAGGAGGGGTCAGAATGCCGTATAAATGTGGTGGAGCAGACTGAGTTCATTGATGATCAGACGTTTCAGCCACACCGAAGCACGGCACTGCAGCCTTACATCAAGAGGGCAGCTTCCACCAAGCTGGCTTCAGCTGAAAAGCTGATGTACTTTTGCACAGATCAGCTGGGGCTGGAGCAAGACTTTGAGCAGAAACAGATGCCGGAAGGCAAGCTTATGGTGGATGGCTTCTTACTCTCTGTAGATGTTAGCAGGGGTATGAACCGTAGCTTTGAGGATCAGATGAAGTTTGTTACCAACCTATATAACCAGCTAGCAAAAACAAAAAAGCCTGTGGTTCTGGTCCTTACCAAATGTGATGAAGGTGTTGAGCGGTATATTAAAGACTCACACACTTTTGCCCTAACTAAGAAGAATCTACAGGTGGTAGAAACCTCAGCACGTTCCAATGTCAATGTTGACCTAGCCTTTTTTACACTGATTCAATTAATAGACAAGAGTAGGGGAAAGCCCAAGATTATCCCCTACTTTGAGGCACTGAAACAGCAGAGTCAACAGATTGCCTCAGCCAAAGACCGCTATGAGTGGCTGGTCAACCGAATTGTAAAGAACTACAATGAGACCTGGCCTGTTGTCAGTCGGCGCATGCAGACTGCCCCCGAGTACAAGGACTATGTTTTTCTTGAGGGCACTGCTAAAGCTAAGAAGCTCTTCCAGCAGCATGTGCATAGACTTAAACAAGAACACATAGAGAAACTTAGGAAGCTCTATCTAAGTACTCTGCCACAGGCACTGTCTACACTCTTACCACAGTTGGATGAGATAGACCACTTGAGCTGGTCTGGAGTCCAGAAAGTCCTGGAGACTAAAAGAGATTTCTGTCAGTGGTTTGTTGTGCTAGATGATACACCTTGGGAGACCACAACACACATTGATAACATGGAAGATGATCGCATCCCACAAGACCTACTGGAGACACCAGCAGCAGAAGCCATTTATGAGTCCCATCTGGAGCAGCTAAGGAATGAGCGGAAACGGGCTGAAATGAGGTGGGAGTTCAAGGAGAAGTTAAGTGTCTCTCCTTTTATCACACCAGGGAAGCCATGGGAGGAGGCCAGAAGCTTCATCATGAATGAAGAGTTCTACCAGTGGCTGGATGAAGCTGAATATCTGGATATCTACAATAAACACCAGAAAGAAATCATCGACCGGGCCAAAGAAGACTTTCAAGAATTGCTCCTTGAATATTCTGAGCTCTTTTATGAGTTAGAGTTGGATGCAAAACCGAGTACAGAGAAAATGGGAGCCATTCGAGAAGTGCTGGGGGAGGAGCAAAGATTTAAGGCCCTTCAGAAGCTGCAGGCAGAAAGGGATGCTCTTGTACTGAAACATATCCACTTTATCTATCACCCCACAAAGGAATCCTGTCCCAACAATCCGCACTGTGTGGATACTAAGATAGAGCAGATACTGGCCTCCAGATTCCCAACTCGGTACCCTTCATCAGACTGTGCGAGACTGGAAGGGGGGAGAGCTGAACGGATAAATCTTGTCATTCTAGGAAAAGATGGGCTAGCCAGAGAGATGGCCAATGAGATAAGAGCCTTGTGCACCAGTGACGACCGGTACGTGTTAGATGGAAAACTGTATGAGCTGACCCTCCGTCCCATAGAGGGCAATGTACGCCTCCCAGTTAATTCCTTCTACACACCAACCTTTACACCGCATGGCTGCCTATGTTTGTACAATTCAAAGGAATCTCTCTCCTATGTTGTTGAGAGTATAGAGAAGCTTAGAGAGTCGACTATTAGCAGAAGGGAAAGGGAAAACAGCTTATCTCAACTGCCACTGTCCCTCCTTCTGGTCACCAAGAGGGGGGTGGGGTCCATAGGGGATATTGGAGGGGAGACAGCTCAAACTCTCATACAACAAGGGCAGCAGGTAGCTGCAAAGCTACAGAGTTCTTACCTAGACCCTGCCTCTCCAGGCATGGGTTATGGCCGCAATGTCAGCGAGAAGCAGATCACTCAGATGTTGAAAGGACTCTTAGAAATACGTAGAAACATAGGGAGCAGCTCCCCTCCACTACCTCCTCCATCCTCCAGAGACTCTCAGTCCCAGTCAATGCTCGAGGCAGACCTGAGGATAGTCATGTGCCTGATGTGCGGAGACACCTACGACCTAGACCAACTCCTTGCTCCCTTCCTTTTGCCCCAGCATTGTCGTCCTTCCTCGAGCCTCGGTGGTGGCACCTCTGTTCTGCTGGATCTTATTATAGGAGGTCAGAAGCAGAATATCGAGCTGTCATTGCTCTCCTTCCATTCCTCATTAGCCCTTCGCAAGGCTGGGCTCGTCCATGGCTACATTGCTGTTTACTCTACTCGCCGCAAGGCCTCTTTGGAGACATTATGTGCTTTTCTGTGTGAGGTACAAGACATCATCCCAATCCAGTTATTAGCAGTAGGGGAGAGCCAGATGGAGCTGTCAGATTCAGACTCTGCTAAGGAACAAGTTATTCAGGGGGAAGAATTGGCTCATGAAATAGAGGCAAGATTTAACACGGTAATATGTGGACATGGTGGCGTAGTAGGTGGTCTTCATAAGATAGATCTCTTCCAGCCTTTCTTAAAAGAGGCGATGGAGAAGCGCACCATTGTTGAGGCCACACACATGTATGACAATGTAGCAGAGGCATGCACCAATGAGAGCGTCAGCCCTCGTGGTGGCTCTCCCAGCCCGGTTACACTTTTGGACTCAGAAGATGATATTGATCCATCACCTCCTTACCCTACCCTGAGGGAGGATACTCTCAGCTCCCAACTGGGAAGCTTCAAGCTGTCAGAAATGGATTCAGATGATCCCTTCTCTTTCATTTCCGAGCTTAGCACTTTTGAGAGCAAGGTGAACAACAAAGTTCCTCCACAAGTGAAGCCCAAGCCAGTCCTTAAGGTTAATCTTGGCCCTTACATGGACCAACAGGGAGGCACCAACCGCCGCTCTTTGCCCCAAGCTGTCACCTGGGCCCGAGGTAGTGATGGTGGCTATGACCCCTCAGACTATGCTGAGCCAATGGATGCTGTGAGCAAACCTAGACACACAGAAGAGGAAAATATTTACTCTGTCCCACATGACAGCACACAGGGCAAGATTATCACCATCCGCAATGCCAACAAGGGTCATTCAAATGGGAGTGCTGGGGGGAATGGGTCAGACAGTGAAGCTGATAGCAGTTCACTGGAGCGCAGAAGAAAATTGTCTGCGATTGGCATAAAGCCTAAGCTTTACAGAGACAGATCCAAACGGCTTGGGAAGTTCAGCAATTTTAGGACGAGCTTTTCTATCGGCAGCGATGATGAGATGGGGAGTTCATTCAAGGCGAGCCAGGATGACGAAGGACTTAAGAAAGACAACTCCACTGAGGATAGTGAGGATCCTAAAAAGAGAAATATTCTCAAAAGCCTGCGCAGAACTAAGGTTAGTGTTCATGCAACTATCTGCTTAAGTTCAATATGAGTGCCATTTTGGTTTAAAAAATTCTATAAATTAACTCATAAATTCAGAGCACTTTCTTTTTCTTAGTTTAGCAGTTTCCAACACAACAGTTACCAAACTTTATTGCCAAATGTTCAGTATTTATTATTGAACCAATCGCCTACTCAAGTGCATTTTAAACTGTAGAATTTTCTTAATAACCTCCTCACGTCCTTTAATTGTTTTGGCAGATTAAAGTGTCTAATGCTAAAGTAAGGTAAAATTATTTTTTAAGCAAAAGAAGAAAACATTTGTAATGGTTAATTTTAAATATTCAAAACATGCCAGGTTTACGTTTTAATATATTTGCCTCACATATAATTATAATATATAGAAAATATGTATGAAAAATACCTCAAAGGGACAAGTGTGTTTACATATAGTTTATATAAATTCATCTGTATACATGTAGAAAATAGACGCATAAAATGTCCATAATCTCCAATATGATTAGTTCTTGTTTGAGAATGAACAGCTGTTTGCTGTTGCGATTAAATGTGTTTCTAACTAAACTCAAGGAATTTCTAATGAGTTGAGAAAGATCTGTCTTCTTTGAAGCTTAGCCCACTGATAACATGACATATACTGTAGGGGGTTTGTATAAAAGGATGTCTGCAATATTTTTTCACTGACCGCTCTGTGGGATCCCTCTAAACTACCCAGATCATCAGAGATAATGGAGGCAAACTCTGGTCAGTAAACCTCTATACCAGAAAGCAGAAACTCTTAATGAATAGGGACAGAGCCGTGGTATAGACTGTGCTATTTCATCTGTCTGTGTCCATCTCTATCTGGTATCTTCAGGTTTCCCTAGAGGAATAATGTTAGACATTGATCTTTTGCAAGGTTCTTAAACGTCTTTCTATACTGGCACTTAAAACAGATTAAAACAGATACTAAATCACTGCAGACTTTTAGAAAACTAGGTGCGAACATCCCTGCTAATAGCACTAACAAGCAAAAAAACAGAATAAGAATATAAGGAAAGTAATCTTTGTTTCAAATTAAAACCCTCCTTTTTAGATTGATCTACGGTATGTGAAGTCTGTATGTAACAGCAGAGTCACTATATGTAGTGTAATGTGTAACTTGGGCCGTGTTTTTGTTGCTTTTACTGTCGTACTGCAGTGAAGTTTTGACTAAGACTGGACTGATTATCTTTATTTGCTTCCTTCCGTTACTTTTCTCATATTCTCAGTTTGGTCTCCTGTTCTTGCTGATTCATACTGCTTCTCACATTCCTGTCACTTTTTTCCTCTCCCCCCATTATATTCTTGTCTTTTGGACACACGTATCTCCTACTTTACTTGATTTCTGTCTCCCCATTTCTTTTCCTTCCTGTGCTTGTCTCTCACCCACATGCAGTGACCTTACAGTGTTCGGCTTATCAGCCTGGTATGCTGTTCATTCACACACATGGTGCGGTATAGAAGTGCCAACTGAACAGCAGTTACATCTGTGTATGTTGTGCTTCTGTGTCTGTGATAATTACCATGGCTGTCAGCAGAGAGGAACAGGAGGGGGATGATTAATGTTTTCACACACTCAGATGTGATGTCCAAGTACCTGAATAGAAGCTGTCCTCCCGGATAATTCAACTGCTAAGATCGCATTCTGTAGCACTTGTTGCCATTCATCCCACTGGGGGGGAAAAAGTGAGAACCTTTAAAACACAAGGTAGCAGGATTTGTGAGCAGACTAGTTCAAGTAGTACACTCAGTGGCACTTTATTATGTACTTGCTAGTATTGAGTTAGATCCTTTTGCCTTCAGAACGGTCTTAATTGTTTGTGGCATGGATTCAACAGGGTGCTGCAAAAGTTCCTCAGAGCTTTGGGGGCTATATTAACATGACAGCATCACACAGTCGCTGCACAGTTGTCACCTGCACATCAATAATGTGAATCTCCTGTTCCACCAAATCCCAAAAGTGCTTTATTGGATCAAGATCAGGTGACTGTGGAGGCTGTTTGAGTACAGCGGGCTCACTCTTATGTTCAAGAAGTCAGTTTGAGATGCCGTGAGCTTTGTGGCATGCTGTTATTCTGCTGGAAGCAGCCATCAGAAGATGGGTACGCGGTGGTCCCATGGTCAGCAACAGTATTCAGGTAAACTGTGGCCTTTAAAGAGCCCCAAAGTGTGCCAAGAAAATGTCCTCCACAATGTTATTCCATCACCAGAAACCTGAACAAGGCAGGATGGATGCATGCTTTCATGTTCATCCCAAATTCTAAACGTTGATGCTGACAGCAGCCACGCCACATTCAGAGTCACTTAAATTTTCACTTAAAACTTCTGCAGATCATATTAACGATGTATACATGCCTAAATGCATTAAATTCCCACGTGATTGGCTTGCATTAAAAAGCAGTTTTGCATGTACCCAACAAGGTGGCCGGTGACTGTATGTTAGCAAGTACACAAGATGTAATAGCTGTGATTTTTACACAACCATACGCTTTGACCCTCTCTATGCAAAGGGGCAGAGCAAAAGTGGATCCATAAAAACCCTGTGATTTAAATTTCCAGTCATACCGCCCAGTACTACATGACACATTTTAAACCCACACATTTCCAAAGGAAAAAAAAAAGCCAACAGAAGGTAGGCCAGTGTCAGCATCATTAGTTATATCAGTGCCCATGATTTGTGCCCTACGGCATGTCTTGGGATCTGGATATCCACATTACAAGCCATTATGGCTTAATTGTGGTTGTAACAAAGTGATCAAGTTCCATCACCTATTTTCTAAGCAGCTGTCTGAAAGATAAGTGTCCATTTTCAGTCTGCTGCAGCCTGAAATCCCTTCAGGAAGGCATTTTATTGAGTTATTTGGTCATTTCAGGGAGATGTATTGTGGCAGTGCCTCTCCATTGGCAAACAACCAGCCATTCCTGTTGTTGGCTGGTCGGGGTTAACTCAGCCTGTTTTTCAGTTGTCTTTTACGTGACCGTTTGGCGTTATGCAGTGTAAACATTTTCTTGGAGAGAGCCTTAGGGCGCTGTCTACCAATCTGAATCATGACGTCTAGGAACAAATAATGGAAGCTACACTCTTAGCCCATTTTAAAGCCCTCTTTACCTCAGGCGCTGACCAACTGTGTTTGTCCTGATCACCCTCCCTCAGCGAGAGGCCGGAAACGTTTCCTCTCTCTTTCGTCTGCACCTTTTTTTTTTTTCTCCCCCTAACTTACTCAGCCAGAAAGAAAAGTGTTTGAAATTCCTCAGTCACCCAGTTTGTCTACTGACTTCATGCAGGAAATAAAAGGCAGGGAGACAGTCAAACAAAAGGCTCAGAAACAGCCATGGAAAGAAAATGGAGATGAGAGGAATAAGAGTTATGATCAAACTTTTGAGTGGCTTTGTGTTTCAGTGTCCTACAGTGTGTGTAAATGCTCACTGTGGTGTCTGCGTGTTATTGTTGAGGATCTGTTGTGTTTTGATTTTGTGGTAGAGGTCTGTTTTGTCTCCTCAGCGCTGGCAGCATATCCTGTCTCAGTCAGCAACTGAAAGGAGTGGCCAGAAGGCAAAACTGCAGGGAGAGAAGACAGTAAGAGAGGAGAGTGGATGCAGGAGGAGGGGGTGGGCGTATAGAGACAGTCTGCTAAACTGAGATAGGGCACAGATATACAACACGCTCAGTGTGACAGGACACAAATAAATTATGAGCTGCAACATGGAGCTCGAAACCAAACTGGCAGCGAGTTATAACAACAATAGTTCTCTGCTGTTCCTAAAATTCAATTGAAGCTTCACGTTAGTGTTTTGTGAACGCATGAATACAGGGTTCAAATCTACCCCTGGTCCCATGGACGTCCCAGGGAGTGTCAGAGAGGCAGTGGAGGAGGTAGCTGGGGAGTGATAAGTGAAGGAATTCGACTTAGGAATCTGCTCATGTGGGGTTATGATGGAACGATAACTGGGAAGCTGTAACTGACTGGCTGAGAATCTGCAGGTATTTAACATGTATCACTTAGTGCAAGTCCAGACCTTAACGGGATTCTTGAAGGAGGTGCAGACTCTTCTTGGAATACTTTGTTATACTCTTATCTTTTGACATTTAGGGACTTTTTTCACTTGAACTTTTTTTGTCAACCGAAGCGCTGACAATGTTCTTTTTTGTAAAGGCTGTCATAGAGGAGCGTCTTGAGGCCAATGCAAATACTTGGATGCAAAATATATTCTTATGTATTTGTTTGCTAACTAAGCATCGCCTAATATTTTAGCAGTTAATAAGATTTAAGAAGGGAAAATCACAGTGAGTGCGCTAATGACTGAAGAGTGAAACTCATTGGCCTATGTAAAATTGAAGCTCTTAAAAGAATGTGATAAAATGAAACTACAGTTAAAGGTAAGACACATACAGACATAACTCTAGCCTACAGTTATGTGCTAATAATGGCCTTATTCATAGAAGGCTAATGAAAAATATCTTGCCATGGCGATGGCAAAAAACTCCAGGTGAGCCTTTGTTAATCTGCCCGGTCTTAATGAATCTATCACCACTTGTTCCCTCGAGTACCACTGAGAGTGAGTGTGAATATATGTGCAATCGAAAATGTTTGGCAGAGTGCACCGAGGCCAGTATCTGGAGCAGAGGGCACGCCGTGCTTCTTCCCTCTAATGAGCACTCCTCTGCTCCTTTTCTTGTGTCTGTCAGGCCTGCACTGCACCAGCAGCCTGTGTGTCCAGCCAACCATGCATCTCTGGCTCGACACCCAGCCTTCCAGGCCAGAGCCTCAGGGGGCTGACAGACATACTAGAGATCCAGGGCTCAGAGGCCTTCAAATATCCCCGCTGAACACCATTAAGGCACAGCACAATTACTGCTGACGCCTCAGCCATACGGAGTAACAGGCAAAAATGTTGCAAGAGTGTATCACAACTCCCATAACGGTAGTAAGAAAGTATTTAAACAATGAATAAGGGAGTTTGATTATCTGTTAACAGCAGTGCGCGTGCGGTAGCAGAGAGAGAAACAGAAACAGAATGCCATACAAAAGAACGAAGAGATAAAGTGATGAAATAAGTGATGCATATCTCTCAGGTATATGCACAGATCAGGGCTTAAGGCAGCCATATAAGTTTAACCTTTTAAGGAATGTGCGGGATAGGTGCATACACGTCTCGTCTCACAGTTGCTAACATAACAACACAGTCACATTTAAATAAGGTCATGGCCATTTCAAGACCAGTGCCACCAGGAAATGTTGATGTTCTTCTTTTGTTTGCTACCAACATTCTGATATATCTTTTTTCTTTTTTCTTTTATTTTTCCTAGAAACCACGATCCAAACCCAGGCATTCCATCTCAAAACCTGGCTACTTTGGCATGCCACTATCCACTGTGGTCACTCCTGAGAGACCAATCCCAGTCTTCATCGAGAAGTGCATCCATTTCATTGAAACAACGGGTAAGGATCTGTACGGACGCCTAATGGCATCCAGTGCAATGCATCGCAGGTTCTTGTGTTTCAGTCGTTTAGCTAATAACTCTTATAAAATGACTTTGTTGTTGTGGCCCTGCATGTACTACAGCTGCTTCCATTAGTGTGAATCGTTTCTTTTCTGGTGGATATTTCCTTATCCGTCCTCTCTTCTTGGTCGGTTTACATTTACATTCACGCATTTTCTTTGTCTCTGTTGTTCTTTGCTCAGGTTTATTTGATGATTGTGCCTAAGCCTATAGGTGGGCTATACAGGAGAACATCTACAACCCACTTTTTAATAAGGAAAAGAAAATGAATTGAATTTGAAATCATTCACATAAATATTAAAGGGTTCATGTGGCATGTTGCAAGTGGTTCATGTAAAAGCATCAAAGAAAACATGGCCGTGGTTATAGTGACAGTATTTTCTGTTGCCTTAGAAACAGAATCATTGATTTTAAGCAGCATAATTTTTCTTTAATATGAAGTATGTTAGAATATTAGTATGAAATATTCTCATCTGCTCTGTGTTATGTGAATTTTGCAGCTGTGTTTCGCTGACAGGTCTTTAGACTGTTGCCTGGCCTCTTGTCTCCTCTCTGCAAGCGCAGACACACGCGCTCCGATAGCTTCCTCTAACCTTGCTACCCTGTTGCCATGCTCCTCAGCTGCCCCACTGCCCTAGGATTGCCAGCTTGCTTCTCACTCTGTTACCAGCTGTTACATTAAACCAGAAGCAAAGTCTTGCGGGGTCAGTGCGCGTGTGAAGACATCGCATGCCTCTCCCTCTTCTCGGCTGGATCCATAAAAAGGATTTTAGCTACTCAAGGCGTCAGTTAATAAAAAAAATGTGCACACATTAACTTCATAATGGGAGTTGCATTTGGCCAAGCTTACTGACATGCCAGTGCATTCCACTGTAATCTCTGTCCTGATTAAAGACTCAGTATTTGTGGATTACTGCGGCCTTACAAAACATCCGCCTTCCTCTGTGCAGGAGCGTAGGGGCAAAGCTCTCGATAACAAAGCGTCATGATAGGTTTCACCTCGCCCTGTTCAGATGTTCACTGGAAGTGGCTACAGCAGTTGCACCTGGTTAAAGTAGAAAAACTGGTTGCATATGCATTCAAGTACGCACAAGAGTGAATTCCAAGCTCCTCAGGAGGTATTTTCCACCTATTATCCTCACTCGCTGCTTTGTAGTATTTCTCCTAATGCGCTGTTTCCTTTCCCCTCGTCTCTTTTTGTGTCCTTGTTTCTCAACTTCTTTCTCCTGATCCGCTCCTCCTCCTCCCTCCATCTCTCAGAGTACCTACACTTGTCACATTTGATTTCCTTCATCTTCTTCCTAGCACACATTTCTTTTTCTTTCCCTGTCCTGTTGTCACCCTTGTCTAGTCATCATATTTTTTCCCTACTGTTCTCAAATCCTGTGTTTCCTCTTTCATTGCTTTCAGTCCTCCCCCCACACCTTTTGTTTGCATGCGGTTGGGTGTGTTTTAGTTACACCATGGTTATGAAGTTTCTTTTGTGTGTTTGGCTTGTTCGGGTTTTACCTATGAGTATAGGCATGTGTAAGCAGTATAACTTCACACATTTTATTAACCAACAGCGTGTGTGTGTGTGTGTGTGTGTGTGTGTGTGTGT
>NW_024582376.1:279407-312999 GCF_018398535.1 Haplochromis burtoni
ATATATATATATATATGGGGCACAATTCTGGGACTGGAAGGGGAAATGAGCTACAGTGTGCTATTTAGTTTTGATTGCAGCTGCTGTAAAGTCAGACTTTACTTATCCTATCTGCGTCCGTAATCTCTGGGTATAATCACACTCTCAGGAAATTACTTTACAGCACTGACACTATGTTTGTCACTACAGTGCGAACTGGTAATGAGTGACGTTGTCAAGCTGACCTTGGACCTGCTGCTTTAACCTACATCCTTCCATTTTCCTTTTACCTCGAACAAAAACACTTAGCGCTAACTTGAAGGAAGAGTTCAGCCCGAAATCAAATAAACATGTTTTTCCACCAATTTGTCCATCAAATTCGATTTGGAGTGAGTTACCCGGGTTTGGAGATACTGGATGCAGAGATGTATGCCTTCTCTTGAATATGATTGAAATTGCCTTAGCTCATCTTGCACTGCTTAAAACGAAAAATATATCTGAGAAACTCTGTGAAAGTGTCTCTTTCCTGACGTCATGACCCAGTTACTTAAACTACTTTATACCAAACTATATCCACCAGCCAAATTACGCTTGCAGTTAGCTTTCAGCTCAGGTAGAGGGATGGTTGGATGGCTTATTTCACCCTTCTCATGCCATTATATTCCAACATAAGCCAAATATCTCTACAGTCAATATCTCAAAAACTAGAACTTCAGTGAAAGAGATGATCGATGTTTTGTTTTATAGTCTCGCTTCAAACCCTGTCCCTGCTTATATGCAGCTGTGTAAATATGAAAGGTAATCCTCCAGTCCTTAATATATACATAAAAAGCCCCACAAATGTTCATAATCATATTTTTTTCTGGTTGTGAATAAAACACTTTTTCTCTCTTCTTGTAGTTTCAATCCTAAAGTCTTCTGTTGCTTCTTTTATTCGTGCTTCATTGCTCACTCTCTTTGTCCTTGAGAATAATAGGAGTGGATGTGGTATTTTGTGTTATTTTCATGCATTCTGAGCTTGTAGAAAAGCAGCTATATAAAATCAATCCACAGCGACTGCTGTTATCTCTTCTCAGCTCCGGCTTTCTCAACGTGGTAGTCGCAGTGTGCTCTGCTCATGGGTACTGAGGTGATGAATGTGTCTTAGCGTGTGCAGGCATATCTGCCGGCCGTACAAGCCTCCATAGCGACGAAAAGGGCAGCACCCAGCACCCAGCGACCGCTCGTCTCCATGGTGAACTATGAAATCAGCCTCTGGGCTGCTGAACCCTGAGAGAGACTGGGATCTGGGCTGATGTGGGATCAGCTGGAGTGGTGTCAGATAGTAACACTCTGCAGAATCGCAGCCTCTAACGCGGCGGGAACATTTATCGCACTCTTGGTTTGTGTGATTGCAGGGACACAGGCATTTTTGACCATTTGATTGCTCCTGGAAGCTAACAAGTCACCACAGATTAGTGTAGTTTAGGTTTTTGTTCTGGTTTAAAATGTGTGTGCAGTGCTTAAAGGTATATGCACCAAAGCTGACAATAATTCATTTGTTGAATATAAACTGTTTTATGAATTGGAAAAGCCTTAAAAAGGTTATTACTATATAAGAAAATGTCTGAGGGGGCAGAAAAAAACTTGTTTGTCATAGGGAAATTTTTATTTTTGCCGTGCCCCCGGAGTGATTTTTATCAGGAGGACAAGGAATTTTTTTTTCCACCTTCTATAGCCACTAGCTTCTTCTCATTGTCCCCTAACCTCCTTCAGTAGTGTGTTTTGGAGTTTTCCATCCTTCTGGTTAGCCCTCCTTATCTTAATCCCTTTATTTTTTCTCATTCTCTCTTTCATCAGTCTTGACTATGCATCCTCACACTCCCCCAGTGGCCATCCCATCCTCGGGTGCTTTTTCTATTTTGCACCTATCTCTCCCTCACCACACCACTACTACACTGCTCCCTCTCTCCGTATCTGTCCTCCCATCCCTGTTTTCCTAGTGTCTGGCTCGAAAAGCTTTTGTGGGTAATTGATTGGTAGGAGGGGAGGAGATCAATGTTGTATGCCTTGACTGAGAGCTCTCTCATTTCCTCCCTGCCTGTTCCTTTCAGGCCCCATTTTTTTTCTGCCACTCCCCATCTCCTTTACTCCCTCTGGATTGCTCTTTGTCTTCTTAGATTGCCACCAATGTGTCAGCGAATACAGGATTTTAAGGATGTAGATTTGGGGGGGGGGGAAAATATATTAATTAACCAAAATGAAGTGCACTTTCATTTATGCTGGCACTCCATGTGTCTTTCTGTCCCACTTTGGCTTGTTTGCAGTTTTTCTAATTTGTTCATTAGGTGTGTGTGTTCTGGACTACTAGCAAACTTTCTAATATGTAAAGAAAGTGTTTGCCATAGTTGGTATGAAAAATCAGTGCATTTGTCAAAAATTATAGTAGGTTATATTAGAATAGATTATTGCCGTAAACAGATTATAAAATCCAACAGCCTGACATAATAAGCATTTAATTGGCTACCTCAATCATGTTGCATTAGTGCGCACCTGCTGTGAGCCATTAAAAGTCTGGAAAAACACAAATTTAAACAGTAAGCAATAGGAGCAGTAAGGCTTGTAGGAAAAGTAGCACTCATTGCTACTCTTTTGTCTTGTGTGCGTGGTTTGAGATCTCATGTTTGAGGGATTCATATTTGCTACAATTCTTTATCAGTCTGTTCAGAATGTCAAATCATGACTTGGAATTTTAGCTTGATTTCATTGCTTTTCTTATAAAGTACATATTATTGTGGTTGAGTTTAGGCTGCAAATTGACTTTAACTTGGAGAGAAAAAGCTTGTGAAAAACAAATTACAATTTCTCATGTTATTTTATAGCATTGTGGCACTAAGATGGCCTGAATTTCTCACAATGGACCAATGGGCTATTAGCAGACCTGCAGGAGTGCTTTATGGGGTTAATAAATTGTGCTAATAGTGTGTTTATATTGAAGGGGACATAGGCAATAAGCACAGCCTTCAGTAGCTGTACTTTTTCTCACACAATTCTATGTTATTTCAGCAGCTCCCACGTATAGTTGACACTTGTTGCAAATTAAACATATGAAAATACCTGTGAGCTAATACCATTTCTCTCTTTCTTTCTCTTTCCACCAGGCCTGAACACAGAGGGCATCTACAGGGTCTGTGGGAACAAGGCAGATATGGAGAGCATGCAGCGGCAATTTGAGCAAGGTGTGTTACTTTGTGCCTACTGTACTCACACGTACATGTGCACATATGCCTCAGATGCACACCTACAGGGGTCTGTCTGCTTCTATCTGTTACAATCTTGTATCACCTTAATTAACCTTGGAGCATTAATTCTTCTGAGGGAATTGGCCTTCACTTCCTCTTAGATTGCTGCCTCCTCCATGCCTCCACCTGCTTCTCTGCGCGCTTGCAGCTTCACTTGGTACAAGAGCCCTCGATGTGTGTCTCCATGCGTGTGGCTGTCTGGTGTGGGCAGTTAATTGCCTGCAGATTGGTTTGGTTAATGAAGCTTGCAGCTGCCGAGATAGATGGCGCAGAAAGATGGCTCGTGTGTGTGTGTGTATTCATGCATCCACGGCTGGTTGAGGTTAAATCCTACTCTGGTAATCAGAGTTGAAACCCAGTGTTGAATCATTCTGAGCCTCAGGCTGATGGGACAAGACAATTACAGGTGAAGCTACAGCGCAGGTGTCTCATAGCAGTGCTGAAGATGGCACTTCGTCACTTCCACGAAGATTCAGATAACTCATCACAGGTGAAGCAGCATCAGAAGCTCTATGCTTGGAAACTCTAAAAGTGGGAGCTCAAATCAGACTTTCAAGAACTTGTTAAACTGAAGCTGTGAGACTTGTCTGTTTTGCCTCTTTTTTTCTGCACATACTACCTTTGTAAAGTAACAAGTTATCAGAAAATGGCTTTTTTAATTAAGTCTCCCACACACACGCTCTCTGGGAGAGTGGTGCTCTATTGCTTTTTCTCTCTGGGCTTTTTCTTTGCTCAAATTAACTTTACAATTATCTGTCGTTGATTGTTCTATTTAACTATGTTTATTAACTAAAATGATTTGTGGTACATCAACAGAGATGCTATTTGATATAGTTTACTTTGATATTTATATCAAGTAAACTATGAAGTGAGAAGTCTGTTTGGCCAGCCTTGTCTCTAAGATGTGTGACACTGGAAGCATCTAGGAAAACTGGCATTATGAAGACCTAGCAAATTGAAGTGCATCATCATATTAAACAAAAATTATTTATATCATCTCCCATTATTTCTACAAGGCACTGCTGTTAATGGGAATAGATCTCGGAAAGTTTGAAATATTGGGTAAGGTTTACAAGATGATACTGAAACCTGCTATGATCTATGGTTTGGACAGGAGGTGGAACTGCAGGTGGCTGGGTTAAACAGGCTAAGATTTTCACTGGGAGTGACGAGGAAGGACAAGATTAGTAATGAGTACATCAGAGAATCATCTCAGCAAGAATGACCTGGTTTAGACAAGTGCAGAGGAGGGATGGTGAATATATTGGACAAAGGATGTTAAAGATGGAGCTGCCAGGCAGGAAGAAAATAGAAATACCACAGAGAAGGTTTATGAATGTAGTGATATTGTGATATGAAGAGGATTGGTGTGACAGAAGGGGATGCTAGCGATTGGGTGAGACGAAGATGGACCCCTAAAAGGAGCAGCCAAAAAAAAAAGAATAAGCTGCCATTCAAGATTGCATTATGTCAAATGCTGCTGTATTGAATTTGTGTAGTTTTATATTCAAAGGTGAGTACAATGAGCAAAGAAAAAAAATAGTAGCACAGAATGAAAAGTTAATCGGTTCCATGGATGCAAAGAAGTATTGATCAAACGTATTGACTGATTGGCCAAAAGGATAACACTGATAATCGCACAACAGTGGCATCAGTTCGGTGAATGAATTTTGCACTGGCTAGGCCATATCTTCAAAGATGGCACAAAGAGCCGAAAGACAGTTCAGCTATTTTTCATAATAGAGATTACTCTCTTTCCCTGCAGCAGAGGGGGACTAAATAATGAGGAAAACGATAAATATGTATGCATCCCTACGTGGTACCATTTTGTTCACTGTCCTCAAATGTATTAAATTGCCTTCTTTTACTTGTGTGGTCCAGGGATAAAGCATTGATCTCATCATACCGGCGTGATGACTAGATGAAATTAGAAGAGTTATTTTTTCTTATACATTCTATGCATGCACAGTTGTGATGTATATATTTGGCATACATCTGTCTTGCATTTAAAATGTCGAATTTCCCTTTCATTTTTTTTCCCCTTAGACCACAGCCTCGATCTGGTGGAGAAAGACTTCACCATCAACACAGTGGCAGGTGCCATGAAGGCCTTCTTCTCTGAGCTACCTGACCCTCTGGTGCCCTACAGCATGCAGACAGAGCTGGTGGAGGCCTTCAGTAAGTCCTGGGGCTGTGGGGACGGTGAGGTTGAGGCATGTGTGGGGAATTCTGCACTAAAACCCGAGGATGGATTGGATTTTGCCTGAAATCCTTTCCCCTTCATTGTAACTTTTCTTTAACCTAACAAGCAATACTCCTGCAATCCAAATCCACCCATGGGGAGAATTGGATTTGTCACTTGGTAAAGGGCTGGAAACGGGAGGAGGAGAAATGGATGGAGGGGAGAATATTTAAGGCTTTGAGAAGGAGGATGCGGGGCTGATTGCGCAGCGTGATGAGGGATGCAGGAGCACTAGGGTCTGGATGAAGTCATGAGAAAATGTGTTAGATAAACGAGAGTGCCCCTGCCCTCTCCACAGCCTCGCTTTTTCTCTTTGTGTCCTGTAATCTGTCAGAATGGCGATTTAAAGCATAGCTTAGTCTTGCATCACGCCAGAGAGATTTAACCCTGGGCCGTGAGGCTGCTGTCACTCACCGAGCTCTGCATCCCATGTCTTTGAGTGTGTGTGTGTTTGTTTTCTAACGCCCCCAGCGTGACCTTTCAGCCGTGACAGAGACCTGATAAAGCTCCTGCAGTCTGTACCACAATAGAGGAAAAGAAGTGAGGTGAAGTGAAGAAAAATTATGGTAGAGTTGGAGATGAGAAAGGCGTCATTTGTGGAAAATAGCAAATTGGGGTTAGCAGAGAGGTGGAGAAAAAGGCGACGGAGAGAAAAGCTGGTGGGTGGATTTTTGGTGGATATTGTCATGGTGACATTACTTTAAATAAGCTGTAAGGAACTCAAGTTAAGTTTTGATCGCTCGTGATGGATGTAGAGCGGGAGGAAACTGTGACTGTGTAAAGTCGTTCGGTCCCAGATCTGTTTTTGATCCGCACTGACCTCATTGTGGGAATACAAACTCAGATTGTGCGACTGTAAATCATGTTTGTGATGTGCAGGAGAACATCTGCTGTTTCTCGCTGCTGCTCTCTGCCTCACTCACGCACACACACACACACACACACACACAAACTCCCGCACTCTCAATGGACTGTGTTAGCCGGTGACGTCAGTTTGTCTGACTCACTCCTCACTGCCATCAGGCTTAACACACCCTGAGTGTGTGTCAGTGTGCGAGTGTGTGTGTGTGTGTGTTGCTGTAAGCTGCAGGACACTGTAATGGGTGTATGCATGGTGTATTTCTGCTGCAGTGTGTGCGGTCCTTGTCCAATGTTTTGTTTTTTTTAATATATATATTATTTTTATAAATCTAGTCTGGAGTCCGTTCAAATATTTTTGATTTTGTCAGGGAGAAAATTTTATATTAGGATTAAATCAATGTGTCCTGCACAGACCTCTGCTTTTAGAGCTGAAATTGCCTCCCCTATGCTCTTCAAGCTCTCTGCTATTCAGTTGTGCTCTCCCCATCCCTTCCTAATCTTTCTTTACTCTCCACTCGCTCTCCCCTGACATCTTCTCCTCAGATTCTTCTAATCTTGTCTTTCAGCCACTTTTCTCCCTCCTGCTAACCTCCCGTCTCTCTTTGCCACCATTCAGAGATCAACGACAGGGAGCAGCGCTTCCAGACGATGAAGGATGTTCTGCGCCGCTTCCCTAAGGAGAATTATGAGGTCTTCAAATATGTCATCAGCCACTTGAACAAGTGAGTGAACGGTGGGGGTCAGAGATGGCTTCTGGCGACTGTGCTGACTACACCACTGGTCAGACAGTCAAGTGACCCAAGGGTGATATCAGTGTGATGAGCTTACTGATGAACAGAGGTTTTACTCAGTCTGAGAAATGATCGTCATTAATGCCCTGGTCACGTTATCTCTATTTTGAAATGGAGGGTAGTGGATGTTACATTTTAATTTATGTAATAAATGAATAATTCTGTTATCAGCATGTGTCAGGAAAACTGAAACCTGAATTCAAAAGTGTATATAAAATAGTGGCCATCGACCTGAGGGCCTAACCCCCTCTAAAGGTGACAGGATGATTAAATAAAAAAGAAGGGGCATATCAGTTATTAAAAAAATAAGGTTATTTTATAGTTTGGGCTTTCTTTATCTTAGCAAGAGACAGTTTCACCTCTACATGGTTGTAAATTGAGAGACTCTTGAACTTCACATCATAAGAAAAAAACGTAATTATATTCTGTGAGATTCTAAACTCCAAATTTGTGAAACACGCTCATGCTCTGAAGGACCTTATCAGATCCTGGGCCAATTCAAGATTTAAGACAGAAAATAAAACACTGATTTTGATTAGGTGCATGTGCATAACCAATGTCACCATGTTCCTGTTGACAGTGGTGTGATGTTGTCAATGCAACCTAGCGAAGTGAAGCAATGTCATTCCTTTACATAAACAAATAATAATGTGTGCAATCTGTTCACTGGAACTGTGTTGGTTTGTTTTTATGTATGATTTATGTTTGTTTTCAAAATAATGAGTTTTTTTCTAGAAACTTTGAGTTTTATCAAAAATGTTTCCTACACATATTTGGGGGGGTAGCCTGCCGACAATGATCATATAATTTCACTTCTTTCTTTCTGTTTTCCAGGGTGAGCCAGAACAACAAGATGAACTTGATGACCAGTGAGAACTTGTCCATCTGTTTCTGGCCCACGCTCATGAGACCAGACTTCACCACCATGGATGCTCTGACTGCTACCCGCACCTACCAGACAATCATCGAGAGCTTCATCCAACAGTGTGCATACTTCTTCTACAATCAGCCACTGGCTGACGGCCTCCCTGGCTCCCCCACGGCTACGCTCTCCGGAGGAGGAACCTCTGCCTACTCCTGCATGGCTGGAGGCTACTCATCCTCACCAGCTCCGTCCCCAACTCCCTACGTCCTCCCTGCCACTCCACCTGTTATTCCTCACTATGGTCCTCCTATCCACCATCATTCCCATCAGCATCAGTCCCCATCCCATTCCCCGCCTCCTACTCCCCAGTCGCCGCTCCCGGCCCTGCTGCCGCCCTCCCTGCACCCGCATCACCCCCCGACAGAGCAACACACACTGTGAATCAGGGATCAAGGGAAAGCGGAGGGGGAAAAAGCAGAAGGATAACAAGATTCAGTTTAAAGGTTTCAGAATGAGAGATTTTGAAGTTTTGGGAACGATGTGAAGGAGATGAATTGAAGTAGGAAGTTGGGAGAGAGCGAGTGAGATGCAGTATGTACAGGGAGAAGAAGGGGGGCATTTATTTCAGCCTTCAGTGCTTTCAGAAAAACGGACACACAGAAGCCAGGAAGGAGAAACACTGAGGAGCCTTTGAACTGACAGTATGATCTTTCTCCCTCCCTGCCACTTTATCCCTTTCTGTCTCTCAGTCTCACTTCATCTAGATCTGCCCTCCTTGCCTTATAGCAAATCTACAGACAAACAGGCAAATGAAGAGTCAGATGTATCAGTAATTGTTAAAGGGACTCAGGGAGGGACTAAGAAGTAAATTACAAGGGTGAATGTGTAGTCCTTTATGTTGGGATTGCTTCAGCGTACACACAACCATGCACTTAATGCAAACACCCAGTGGCCAGTGTGCCTCCAACAGCCATTCTCCTCAGTCCCTTAGCTTCTGATTGTGCTGGGAAATTTGGTGGCCTGCACACGTTTGTTTTTTCTTTTTTCTTTTTTTTTTTCTGCAAATCAATCCACCTGCTGTATGTAATTGGAGGCTGCATCTGAGACAAAGTGGATAAGAGAGCCTGAACACACATTTGTTTCTTTCACCACTGTACAGAGGACTTGAGCAAGAGACACGAGTTGCTGCTCACCCAACAGGATGTTCTCCTCGATCACAAATTCCTATCTGTCAACCCTTTACTCTGCCGCACACACACACACAGACAAAATCAGTTTTAGTTGAGGCAGTACGCCAAGCACATTTAAAAAAAACAAAAAAAAAAAAAAAAAAAACCTCACCCGACTGGATCTACTGGGCAGCAAATTAGAGCAAAGGATTGTGGGCACTGTGCTGTCTATGCATTGGGAAGGCTCCTCCCACTCTCTGTCACTTTGAACTTCATCCTCATGCTCTGTTCTCGTAAACACAAACAGCTTAAAATGTGATTATTTTATTTTATTTGGTGAAAGCCTTCAGTCAACGTTCCCATTACCACTGTCCCCATTTGTTTTTATTATGTTGTTCATTTATGAAAAATCCCAGCCGAACTGGCAACTAGTGTAATGTGTGGCTGGCTGGCTGGCTGCTTCCCTGAGCACACCTGTATCCCTGACGTTTTGTTGAAATTCCCTGCATTAGACAGAGAGTGGAAATAATTCCAGGTTTGGATCCCCGCCTGTCATGTTTCTTCTTTCACGCTGTGGTGGATTCACGAGTGAGCTGGTGCTGCAGTTTTCATACCAAGGACCTTGTTCATAAAGCACTTTTCTGAGCACTTTTAAGGCACATTTTAAATTGGAGCTGCCATGACATGACAGCCACTGTTCACTTTATTGTCAGTCCACCCTACTGTCTCTTTCTGAGAGCACACCACTGACATCTAGAGGAAGAAATGGGTATTGCCGTTGCTTCCACTGCTGCATGGGCGTAGCATCCTTCTCCTACTGTGGTTTGTGTTGCTTCAGATTCTCTCTTAGGTGCAATTGTCAAGAATAATCTGTCAAGTAGGTTAAACTTAAGTGTAAAATTATAAATTAAGCAACTCTGGCAGTTTTAAATCTGGTAAAAATCAGTTGAGATTACATAGATCCTAACAGTGGAACCGCAAAGCATGTGGCCACATTGCAGTTGGTTAAGCATGCAGTGAATGAAATTGCCTTTGTGTCTTTAGTTGTTAGTCCCCTGTGGGCACAGACTCAACATTCAGCCCTTTGTAAAGGAGTTCATTCCACTACCCAGAAGTTATTTTAGAGAAAGAATATGAAGCCTTAGAGACTGAGGCACAATGTAGCATTACATGCAAGAAATAAGAGCTGGAAGTAAGGCTCAAGCCTTGAGAGGTGGGAGGCTTTTTATCCTTGGAAATTATTGGTAACCGCTGCTCTAGGCCCCAGCGTGTTGTCCTCTCATGAGACAGTGTTTAGAGACATGTCTCTAAAACAAAGATTAAAACCTGCTCTTGGTGGACGCAAAATGTAATTTGCAAGAGTGCAACCACTACGCCAAACTCCCTCCATCGTGACTGTTACGCCGCCGCTTCCCCTCGTCATTCGCTGTCCAAGAGACAGTTGGGTCCGGGAGAGACAGCAGACAGAACAGACAGTCCATTCATCCGTCTGCATGACTCGAATGAATTCCTCTGCTCACAGCCTGCTGTTACCGTAGAAACCAGCAAGATGGGGCTCGAGGAGAATTGCTGAGCCCCGATCGAAGCAGGTTTTGCAGTGCGTGTGCATTCATGCACGTGCTTTGAGTTTGAGTAAGAATGTGAAGTTATGCGTGTTAATGTTAAGCAGATGCTCACTGAGGTCACCTGCTCTGTTTGACACTAAATTGCATCTTTGCGCGTCTCTCTCTCTCTCTGCCCAAAGATATAAGAAAAAAAACATTCAGCCAGTCACTGAACTCTTAAAGGAGCTTTTATCAGTCCACACTACCTATTTACTGCGTGTGTGTGAGTGTATGTACAGTTTGTGTGTAAGAGTGTGTGTTTGAGCAGGTCGGAGCTAACATGCTAGCAAGCGTTGCTTGGCAAATAGCCAGACACCAGTGTGATCCCACCAAACGTGAAGGAGAGGAATGCAGCTCCTCTCGCGGTCATTACCCCACTGTGTAACCCTGTTAGCTCGTCCAGATTACACACACTGATCCTCAGTGAAAGTGTGAGAGAGAATGGGGAGGGGGGAGCGAGAGGGAGGGAAGACAGACAGCAAACTGGTGAATGGGATCTTTATTTGGGAGACGGAGGGAAGGAGGAGGGGTGACCACTGGTACTTGTGTGTGAACGCCGGCCAGTGGCGTTCCCTGTGTATATCAATGTGTTAATACTGAACTGACTGTGAGGCAGCCAAAGACTGGAGGGGAAAAAAGGGTTGAGTGAGAGATGGGAAGCAAAAGTGACAGTTTAGGAGAACATTGGATAATTAAAAAAAATTGAAAATGTGACTTTGGTTGAGCGATAATTTGTGGCTGCATTGCTTTCCTTTTTCTTAGTTTTTTTTTTCTTTTTTGCAACAATGGTGACAGATGTCTGTTAAGTTAAATTCAGAAACAAGCAAAGCTATATTCAAATGGTTGTTTATTGGTATGTTAGGGGGTCTAACACTTTTCCCTTTAGTCAGTGGTGATAGAGAAAGTTTCTTTTTATGGTTTATTTTATTAATTAAAAAAAAGAAGCATTTTTAACAATTTCTTGATGAACGATTGAGAGACCAGCCCAGTATAGTGCATGATTTCTTCCGGACCAAGGAAGTGGGCTCCACCACTCTCACTATTTAAGAGATAATAAAAAAAATATTAAGAAATGATGGGGGGTGGGGTGGAAATGATACAAAAATAAATAAATGAAGTACTGTAAACTGAAATGATAACATCAAACAAAAAAAAAACTCATTATTTACTGAGTATGGTAATTTGTCTCAATGGGAATGGTGTATACAGCAAGGCCTTATGTGATCTGTATCATAGTTAATAAATCAAATCTTGTAAAACTCTCGTCTCCTGTGTCTCTTTATCGGTTTAGTTACGTCATGTGTTAGGAAACCCCAAGCTACCATAACAGCCCAGATATTTCAACTGGTGAATCCTCTCTTAATAAAGCTTTGTCGTAAGAAATGAAAAAAATAAAAACGGTGTCATAGAAATTAATTCTATTAACTACAGACTGTGGTAAATATTTACAATCATTAATAGCTCTCAGTGACCAAGAAGGTGTGTGATTGGTCAAATGTTATGGGTGTACTTGTGTCCAGATGGTGTTTGGGTTATTTCTGTCAACATTTTAAAGCCTTAAAGTGTTAAAACTGACTATTAAGTTTATTCACATAACACCATAGGGATAAATCATAAGAATTCCAATCTAAAAATAATGTCATTCAGTTTGAAACAGAGGTAATGCTCACGTTTCATCTATTTTTGTAGGCTGTTGGATAATTATGGTGGGGCTCAACAAAAATGCTGCTTTATTTAAATGGGGTATTTGAACAAAGCTGTAGTTAAAGGAGGAAGGAAGGAAGCTGACGACTAAACCAGTGGATATTACAGTTTTTTACAGCCGCTAGGACACATTTCACAATACTTAGGTCACTTTTGCAAAACTCTTCACACAATCCTCCTAACTGACCTTCAGCTTGGCAAAGCAGTTCATTTCACATTCAAAATGCACTACAACTACCAAAACACTTTATTCAGGTCTCAAATAAACTCATTCTTCCAGAACACTAGCAAAGGTTGACAGCCGACAAACACACTTTGTCACCCACAAAACAATGACCTAAAAAAACACTAACAACATGTAGCATTACACAGTGTTTTCTTGTGTAAAACAAGGACACATCTCTGTTTATAATTTCAATATATGTTACTGGAATGAATCAGACATCATGCAGAATTCGTTAATATTTGTTTATGTATTTTTATTTTTTTGCACTAAGTAATCCCAAAATACAAGAATTTGTATACACACCATCCACTGATACACATACAATAGTAATGCTAATCTACTCGGTCTCCTCCATTTGGCCACAGGATCTCATCCACATCACATCTTATGTCATCTAGGGCAATACACCTAGGAAAGAATCTTCTGGCTGCCAGAATTGAAGGAGTTGAAAAATTGAAGGAGTAACACCTGTGTAGATGTTCATCTACAATGAGAATCAGCTGTGGCTGGTTAAACTGCATTTTTAGATTTAAAATATGTTTCACTAAAATATTGCTGTTAAGTTTTGCATTGTGTTATTGTTTTGGCCATAAGTTTAACAGTTTTGAAAACAGTATGTAAGCACATGCAAAATGTCCTGTACGTACAAAGATTTTTGGCAGTTGTTGTGTCTGAGTGAGAAAATAATTCATGAAATTTGAGAGATGTAGTCATTGAATGCATTTTGTGCCAAAACAATGATAACTGGTCCTCAGTTTAGCCCACATAGACTTCTGTTGTGCTCACTGTGTGAGGAGTTTTGCAAAAGTGACCTAAGTATTGAGAAATGTGTCCTAGCGTCTGTAAAAAACTGTAAGTGAGCTGGTAGTTTACCTGTCTATGTCTGCAAGTGTTGTGATTTGATGCCAAAGAGAGCTATGATCACCACAGAAAAGTGGTCTCGTGAACTGAAGCTAAATATGAATCTAGTGCACCTTTATAAAGACAGACAGTGCTGTTATAAACATATAAAAACACCAGCAAAGACATTTCAACAAGAAATGTCAGGATGGAGAAAAGTACAGAGTCTTTTATAGAAGACAGCTTTTTGGTATATTATAATGCAGTTTAGCAGAAGTATACTTATACCATGGGCTAAAAAAAAAAAGTTTAGTTTCACACAAATCTCTGTACCACAGTCTGATGCTCTGCTCTTTCTGCACACTGCTGAGGGACACTTAAGTCACAGGGGGACGGGGACAAGGTCACAGCAGCCCACAGGACCTTCCTGGATCCTGTGAGAGCGGCCCAAGAGAGGCTCGGTCTGTGCCATTTCAGGGTGATGTAAGAACTCTGGTCCCTGTGTGGCCGATGTGAAGGCCTCACTGCCATTTCATGGTGCCCTCATCTGACCTTTTCATTGAGTCAAACCAAAGGAAATCCATGTCCATGACCTTTGTGGTGCATCGCTCCATTCTGGCACAGTAAGAAAAAAAAAGAGCAGCTGATTAGGAATGAAAAGGGCAGGCCTGTGTGCACACAGGACACACGACCCATGAACTCTAACCTTTAAGAAGCACCATGAGGGAGAGAGTGCTCTGGGATGTGATTGGAAGTCAAATATGGGGACTGTCAACATTGCTTGACAAGCCAATGTTGCGTTCACGGAGATTTGCACGGTTTCGAACCCAACCTTTGCCTTTTCTTTACTCGGCTGCACTGATCTAATGTTCCACTTTGTTTTAGTAAAGCGATCCTCCTCCTCTTCCTTGCGCATACGCAAGCGCACCACTAGGAGGCTGACTTGTCTCACGCTACCAACCATCCACCTCTCTGCTTACTGTATCTGGGTAAACGAAGCAAAAGCAGTGAGCGCGGATCTAATTGATTGTGTCAAGATTTGGGTGTCAGCGGTGAGAAGGCACTTTAATCCCGCGCTCGCAGCGAGATGGATGCGAGAAACGAGCATCTGAAGACTTTTCTCACTGACTTCCTCTCTCACAGTCTGAAGTTGGGGGAGGAAACAGGTTTGACTAAACTCCAGAGATTGTGAGAGGAGAGGGAGGCGGTGGCGGGTGGCGGGAGGGGGGTGCTCAGCAAAGTAAGCCTCGGAATAAAGACAAAAGAACTTAATTTAAAGTCATTGTTAGTCTGCGTTAGAGACGTGATGCTTTTTCCGCGCGGCGCATTGGCCTAAAAGTTCTGAGGCAGAAGGAAAAGATTGTGGATGGGGATGAGGAGGAGGAGGAAGGCGACATATATGGAGAAAAGAGACTGGTCTTATGATAAGTCGAGGCACGTATCGCCGCTCAACCGTGTCTTTCTGGGCTCGGAGCGCGCAGCTGCGGCGGCGGGTATTGAATTCAGATGCGACCTGTCTCTCCGCTCGGGCCGCTACAGGTGGAAATGCTCTTATCAATACAGACTGTCCGAGCCTGACTGCGGCCCGATCCGTCTCATTGATGATTTTAGGTGCCCCTGCCCTGCCTCTCCTCCCCGAGGAGCCCAATTGATTAATGTCTGGGTCACAGTGGTATTTCCATATTGATACCTCGATTGATGATGGCGCTTCAGGAACAAGCCATATTGACCAGCTGAAGAGTGATACGTTTCAAACTGTTTGGCGGAGGTATTTATGTGTAATGGGTATAACGTGGGTGAAAGCGGAGGATATCCATGATGTGCAAATGTGTATATATGACCCATTCATGCTGATTATCCTGTGTGTATGTGTGGCGCATGGAGGGGGGAAATCAATATTCCCACAATAAAAAACAGCCTGTTATAGCTACTCTTACTGCCAGTACTTATAAAGGATTGATAAGTGAGTAAAATGAGATGAGCTAAGAGATCAGATCCTATAAATACGCCTTACATTTTCACTGATCACAGAACAATGAGGAAAACATATTAGGATACATGGGATATGCTGATTAAAAAACATTCAAATGTCTGAAAGTAAGTCAAAGTTCTGTGTGCATGCTAGCATACATTTAATTAGCTTTTTATGAAATGAGGATCTACATAATGTAAATGTCTGCTAAGACAACTCTGGGCTTCCTGAGAGGGATTTAATATGCATTCATGCACTTAACAACTTTTTGCATATCACATCACAGTCAAAGTGACCACAGGCCAGGGAGGCCAGGGTCACACAAAGGGGCCCTTCAAAAAAACCAAAAAACCAAAAAAAACACGGCTTATAAGGGGTGATATTAAATTTTTATAACTCCAAATGTTGGCTTAAGTTAGGTTTAACTCCAATCAGCAGCATTTGTCTGCTACAAAAGAAGAAGGCGGTGAGAAAAACACGTGCCAATCAGTAATTTGATAAATGGCTTATTACAGCTAGATGAGACAGCTAACCGAGCTTCAAATAAGCTAAATCATCTGTGCCCAATTTGTAAGTGCATCTTTAAGAGAGGCGGGGATCACTTAGAGGGAAACCAGGGAACACTGAAAGAAGAAGCAACAGCTGTGACGCGGTTACAGTGCTACAAAATGTCATGAAGCCCGGTGCGAGTTTTGTTGCCACATTTTGCCATTCTGAATTTCCTTCGCCCCATGTTTACACGGCTTTGCCTTTGCAGCTGTGTGATCATATTCCTGCGAGTCCACCATGTTTTTCCAAAAGTGGCTATTTTTTTGGGGTTTTTCTTCATCGTGCCAAGAGCGCGCACCTCATAATACAGAACAACTCCGCCGAGGGCCCGGAGTTGTGAACCCAATTTTGCAGACGCCCTAATTTAAAGCATAGGGAGACAACAACGTGATTCTGTGAGGCTTGTTCTGCTTGTTGTAGAGATTACTTTGGAGGCAGAGGGCATTGTGTGAAGATGATAGTCAGTGAGGAATTTAAAAAAAAGCATTGGGCAGAACTGATCCTACTTTATACTTTGAGGGTCAGTGGTCGAAACAGGCGCTCAGCCTTCAGGTCCTTGTGACAAGGATCAGGGGCCCCAATGTATATCTGCTGATTACATCTCCTGAAGTGGAAAAAATGCAAATAATAAATGTATGAGCAACGTGCTTGTTTTTTTACTTGATTAATTATGCCGTTTAATTCCAGATCCACCACGCTGCTCCACCGTATAATTTCCCAGTGGTCTTGGCTGTTTCTTCTCTCACATGCGCTCTCTCCTTTTTTCTTCATTGCAAAATGAATCATGGATCCAACCGTCTGTACCCGGGGGAGAGCGGCGAGCTGGCGAACGGGCTGACCAATCATGAGCATCAGAGGCAGACACACAGACGCACGGAGCCTTTTGTTGTGCGCCGCGCTCATTGAGTTAGAAGACAACTACGGATTTGGCCGGAAGAAAATTAAAAGATGGAGTGTAAGGAGACCAAATAGCCGACTTCATCCAAGTTCGTCGATCTGTTTTCTCTATTTTGTTACATTAACTCTCCTCCTCCTCCCCCCTCTGTACTTTCCAGCTTATCCAATCAGGCTGACCAGTATGTGTTTATTAGAGTGGGTGGTGGGGTTTCAGTGCCAATCATAATGTCACCTGGTGAGCCGAATGCTCTTCTATTCCCAGCCCGGCCAACCTTCTTTCAGCCTCTTGACAGTTCCAGGTTAGCCCTTTTTCCTCTCTTCCTTGCCCCTCCTCTTCTCTTCCCTCCAGCTTTCCTCTCCAGCTCTCCCAGGGGCCCCACTGAGAATACTGCTCAGATCCAGGCCTCTGAGCCCCAAAGCCGGTCCTAATCCTCTGCATCGATCGTCCTGAGAATTTCCTCCCCTGCACAGCAGGGCCCGCTCACCGGCACTCACACTCCTCGACCCTGAACAGGCAGCACTTTATGGGTAGACACATGGAAAAGGCGCACTGCCTTTGTCTTCTCAGCAGATGGGTCTTGTTGATGTTATGTGTGTTATTAGGCGGTTATGGCAGGCTGTGCTTTGCTCCTGGGAGAACTGATGCTGCTGCCTCTCCAAATTCAGTTAGACTTGTCTGTGACTGGCTTGATGAACTCTCAGTATCTCAAACTGAAACATCTATACTGTTTTCTGACTGCAAGTTGTGTTCCAGTCAGAAATGATTCAAAAGTGAGTCAGAAGGGATTTCCAACTACAAATACACCCGGAGGAAGTGTAGCATGAAAGCAAAAGACATCCAATTTCATTTGTTTGGACAAACACATATTATGGTTCCTTATTCACAAAGGGTTGCCAAAACAGGTAGCTCTGCATATTAATTTGACAGATTTTTATGCTGGATGCACTTCCTGAGGCAACTCTAAAGAAATTTGTGTGTCCTCCCAGCCACGAACCGAGGCTCTTTCATTGGTTAGGCAAATGTGTAAACCACTACACTGTGGAGCCACATCCTCATAGATCCACTGTCTACTGATAAATGTAGTAAACACAAATGAGGCATAACTTTTTTTGTTGTGCAGTATTTTCGTAATTTCAGCAAATGATAATGATAAATAACAATAGACAAATAATAAAGATGAGTCACAATGAGAGATAAAGTATACCTCAACATTTAGATGACAAAGATTTGAAACTCAGAGAGTTTCAGGGGCCCTCCTTAAAACTGAGGTCTCTGTGCTGTTCTTTTTGATACTGGGGTTTGTGGTATCATCACATTAACAACTAAACAGACCTTTAAGATCTTTAGATAAAAAAAAGATTATAAGTTCAATGTTGGAAATCTACATGTATGATCTATCTCTAAGTGACCTGTCTAATTTATCGAAATTTGCTTTCTCCAAAGAAATTCATTCCAAGAACAGGCTTCTTAACACAAAAAGAACCCCTAAATTTCATCTCAGGATCAGCATGTAGCTACATGAACGAGATTATGCACAATTCAACTGGAAAGGCTGTGTACCAAGAAAAGAATCCTTTGTTCAAGTAGGAGCATTGCACCTGAGCTACTGTTTGTCCGTTGACCATGTAGGCAAACCAGAATACTTGGAGGAATGCGTGCTAGAGAGATGAATCAAAGATAGAGTTGTTCAGTCATAGTAGCAGTAGACATGTTTGGTACAGATCAAAGAACAGCATTTCAGGAGAAGAACCCAATAACAGCTATGAATCATGGTAGTGGAAATGCTGTGCTTTAGGGTTGCTTCACTGCCTTAGGGACTGGTAAAAAGGAAGTATAGGCAAGAAACCCTTTAGATATCTCGCAACTAAAGGGATTTGTATTAAGGAGTGCTTAAAAAAAATCAGTGCCAGAGACTGGTGGGAAAAATACCTTCAAAAAGTGACTTCTGACCACTAGTGTACTTGCATGTCATTTTTAGGCGTGAGTCAAATCTGTCCAAATATGTTCAAGACTCCCACTATTTGCAAATGAAACTGCCTTTTAATGGAGGCAGTGGAAAGACTATAAATTATCTTGCCTAATGATGTGTACAGGTTTGACAGACCACTGAACAAAAACACTGTAGACTATATGAGTAGAAAACTTATACATAATCAACTGTGGTGTCACTGCTGTCATCTGTAAGGGCAGTGGGGTTAGATCTGACTTGAATGTTGGGAAGCACTGTGTTAGCAACACCAGATAAGTTTGAACGGTGCAGTTCATTGCTGGAAACAGCTACACTTTGAGGAATTTAAAACATAGATCTCCTGGCATAAGGATAGACCGTATTTTCATGCGCAAAGATGGAGTAATGGAAGGTGGTGCATGCTATACAACTCTGCTGGAAGATGAGAAAGTATCATTGCTAGAGGCCTCCTGGGAAAGCTCCCAACCAACAGTCTATCCTGCGTAACATACTTGTTCATAATTTATTTACGCGGAAAGCTTCCCCTGGACTCTGCTGTGTGTCTTTTTACTGCAAGTGTGGAGGTTTTCGAGAGGTATTTTCCTGTATTTCTGTGCTCTTGTGAACAAGACCGGCAAGGCTATGTATCCAGTGAAATAGTAGATGATTAGACCTCATGCTTTATTAACACATTTGCTGTGTGGTTGGCATGCAAACTTCATCCCGATCATGAATGAGAGGGAAAATCTGGAACATTTGGCCCTCGTCAAAATTTGACTCCCTGGGCCAGTTAGAGAATCACTTTCTATACTGGCATTTAACACCAAGTACAGATGGTAATGTATCAATACTCTTTTTAACGGGGCTCAGAGCCACATTGGTGAATCAGCACGAGGAATATATCTGGCAATATCAGTTTGCAGCCCTTCTTGGGTAAATCATTTCTGTTCAATTGGGGTTTGGTACATTCTCACAATATACTGCAGAGTCATCTTTAATCTGCATTTGGATTTTATTGATAGGGTTATAAAGTATTTAACAGTTACCTTTACCCTCTCTGCCCGTTGTCTTCTCCTGCTTTTTCTCTTATTCACTAGCCTGTTTTTCTGCCTGAACTGACCGAAGACCCTTTGCCTTCACACTCATGTTCACACACCCTATTTTGCTAGTATTTCCCTCTATCTCTTTACACCCGTCTGTACTTTAGCGCTCCGCTCTTTCCTCTCATATGGTTCCTTTCCTGCCCTTTCCTGGCATCTGCTTCCTTCCCTCCTGTACTCTCTTCCCATTTTACCCTTGCTCTTCTTGCTCTCCTCTTGTCCGCTCCCTCCCACCCTGCCTTCTCTCCACTCTCCCTCTTTCTCTTTATTAATTTATTGGGTTGTTATTCTCCTTGCCTGGCTCTGCTAATGAAGGCAGGATGCAGATGAGGGCGAAGGTCATCTCCGCAGCGATCGACCCCACCGCCCTGCAGCATGGCACTCTGACTGGCACAGGTCAGTGGCAGCTGTCAATCAAAATGCACGCATGCGTGCACCCATTCACGTGCACACAAGCACTCACGCACACTACCACTAAAAAAAATTCACACATAAAGATAACAGCTATGTTGTATGACAGTTAACAATTTATAATTACCCCTCCAAAATCAGATACCATTAGAAGGTAATTTTACAGCAGTGGTCTTTGACACATTCTTATGAAACAGTATCCTTATTTTAGGTGATTTGTTTGTGGTCTCAGACTTAAATTTTAATATGTTTCAGGCCTTTAAAACATAGAATATCACTCGCAAAACTTATTAGTGAAAAGTGGGATGTACTCAAACCACTCCACAAACTAGCCAAACCTTTGGACTCCGAAAGATCAGAAGCGTAAATGAGCCTCTGTAAACATCATCACAACCTTAATAAAGGTAGGATTTATTTAACTAATATCTTTCTCACTGAAATTCTCACTATTCTGACTTCAAACTTTTATCTATGTTTGCTGAAATGAAACACCAGCTACATGTCAGCTGTTTCTGCACAGAAGGAAAAATAATGCATGATCTGGTCTGTTGTCTCAGATATTCATGTTTCTCGGAGAATAAAATGTATCCACTTTTTTAATTTTCCAAATTTCACTGGTTCAGTATTTCACTTTTGTCTTAGGTGTACCTTGTGCTTAATGCTAGCAACTGAATGTTAGCCTGCTAACATGCTAATGTAGCGCAAAAATGCTGAACCTAGCCACTCAGGCCTACACACTGGCAACACATCTGGGAACCACCGCTCACTAGAGTGAAATGTGTATTTCCTTGCTGATTGTGAGGGGTTGCTGGAGTCTGCTGGCAGTTACTATGAAATGACTTGCTTCAGCCTCAGTCATGCAGGCTTAGAAACTGGTCAGCAACCTCATGGTAACCACTGTTTGCTATCCGGTTTGGTGGTTGTGGGATGTTGTTTGGGTGCCCTGGTGTGAAGCTGATTGCAAAGATGTAAACAGTACTACACGGAAAACCTCATTGCGATTGCTTTAGTTGCTGACTGGTCACTTCAAATGCCTGTGGTTTATATGGAAGAAGTCTGCAAACTGCTCTTTTAGCTGTATTCAAATTTTAAAAATTGCAACCCAAACCAGAAACAGAGTCCAATTATTCACCCGCATGTTGTGACTTTTGAAATTTATCAGCTGTAGCAGCAAGGCACAACTTTTGCTTTTAATGCAAATTTGTTAATTAATTAACCTTAATTTAAAATTTCACTATAGCTTAGAAAGTAAATGAATGTTTACAGACAAGTTGGCATCTTCCATGCATGTACAGGTGACCACTGCAATCTGCTAGCAACCAACCCAATTTCAAGGAGGTTTTTGGTAAAACGTCTTTATTCCAATCAAATTCATTGAATGACATTCAAATATATCTTAAAGATATACATTTAAATATAAATATGTATAAATGCAGATATAAATGTAAATATAAAGTTCTTTATGTGGCAGAAAAAATATAGGTGTGGCTGTTAGGTAATGAACAAGGAATCTCTTGGGGTGTGTTGTAGGAAGTGGACTGAAACTGACTTTACTCCTACAGCACCCATGCTATCTTGCTTAGATAGAGCGCTTTAGGTTGAAGTTGTAAAATGTTGCTTTTTTTGTTTCTTTCTTTGGGTTTTGTTTGTCTGGCACTGGGATTCTGTGGGCTTTTTAGGCGAGGCATTCATGGAATGGGGCTGCTCACTATACCTTTAGGTCTTTGCCAAGGTGCTGACCCAATGCCATGACAAAGACCATGCATCACTGCGAAAACCTGGGCAGTCATGCAGGTTGTGTTGTCCTGCAATGGGATGCTATTTTGTGGCGGTGGTGTTGCTATTGGGGATTTACATGTGGTGTGCATCTGTGTTTAAGTGTTTAGTTCATGTCAAAGTAACATTCATGAATGCCATGAATACCCAAGTCATCCCAGGAGAATATTGTGTTATATTAAGATTATTAATTTCATTCACTTTGTGGTTTTTGATCATGCAAAGATACTCACATGATCTTTCACTTAACACAGCTCATACATCTTTGCCTCCACAGGTTGACGTGTTACACCCCTGTTAAAGTGCCTAATCCTCGCCCTGCTGTTCATTGGCCTTGACATTGTGAAGACCTTTGGACTGCTGCTCCACGAAATTCCATATTTGAGCACTCCGAAGCATTTACAACCCCTGCTCTTCATCACACCATGTCAGGAGGCTGTGCGTATGTGTGTTTGTAGATGCACTCTGTGTTCAGACATCTTGTATGCATGTCAATGTTGTTCATTGTTATTGTTGTGGGTTTATTTGTGTGCTCAGCCATGTTCTTGAGTGTGTTCACCTGCATCTGGGCTCCTGTGAATGTGCATGAGTGTACAGCTATCACAAACACACGCACACACCCAAAACACGGACACACACACACACACATATCTCTATTAGCAGTATAGTAGTGTTAACAGTGTTCTGCCATGCGTGAACCTCCCCACCTTTCCCTCATATCTATGCAAAGCTGGGGTCCTGTCAATCAGTCACCTTGGTGACATAGAGCCCCACCTCCCCAATTAGAGCTGACAGGGCAGGATTAGGAGGGGGGCGGGCCCCCACCGACCTGCCTACGTGTCAATCACGCGCCGGGCATCCACACGCCTGTTTACTGTCAGATCCCATCTCCGTCTGTCAGACTGCACGGCAACCGTCGCCCAGGGAGGAGAGGAGGAGGGTTGTGGGAGAAGGAGAGGGGGGGAGGAGGAGATCTGATCGGAATTAACTATGCTTCTCCCCACAGACCGGCCGTGCTTTTAATTCATGAAAGGGATGAGAGGAAAGTGGGAAGAGAGAGGGAGTGATGGAGGGAGGAGAGCATTTAAAACCCAGAGCAGGGCCTTCTTTAGAAGTTTTCAGAGTGATGTTTCTTCTCTCCCTGACAATCACTTTTCTCACCCCAACTCTTCCACTCGTCTTTCTCCCAGACTTCTTCACTCAGCGATACCTTAGTGGCGATATTGTTGTAAGGGTGTTGTTTTTTTACCCCGGCTGTTTTTAATTCACCCAAATGGGTGTTCGTATTTTTCGACTCAGAGAGTTAAGGTCAATTTTATTTAGTTCTGTACATGCTCATGCAAATTTGTGTCTCTGTTTCAGTACATGTCTTGGGGTTAGGGTCCTGCCTACACACCTACAGTAAGTGAATACATAATGCAATTCTGCTCCTCAGATTGTGTGCTCTAAAGCAGCATCACGCATTTAGAGTTGACACAATGCTAATGAGTGTGTGTTTGTGTGGCTCTCTGTTCACTTCGCTGTGTATATTTCTTCTTTTTTGGGTCTCTGGTGGTGGCCTACCTTTGACCTTGTTGCCCTTACTCTAATCCTTTAGCAAATGAGGACTGTTTAGGGCTAAAGAGGGGGTTTGAGGGTCTGCATCAAGACACTGTTTTAGGATTAGAGGAGCAGAGTGAAGGTCTTGGGGGATATTAGGATAGAAGTAGAGGGAAACAATAGATTGTATTGGAGGAGGAGGAAGGATATTATCAGCACTGTGCCCGTCACTAACGTTTTTATATCTCATACAACAAAGCTGTGTTTCTGACTCCCTCATTTTTGTTTATGTGTCAGTTAGCAGAATCAAAATGTGCTTAATTCCTTTCAGTCAAATTTTTAAAAAGTTACAGCATCATTAAGAATACTCTTTTTCTGGTATAGAGAGCTCCAATATGGGGCCACTTTTCAACAACTTTCACCTGTGCACTTATAGTCAACATTCCTAACACGATTCATATATTTCCATATGAGCTTAACCTATTTTTGCTTGACTAGAACATTTTGTACACTAAAAGAAAGCATTATTCCTTATTATTACAGTATTATTACATTATTTCATGTCATTGACTGCCATATTGTTCTTGTAATCATGCTTGTGTGAACTGCTGCTAGTATGCATCATGAAAATGTGATCATGTTTAGGCCAAAATTAATTAAAAAAAATTAACTCTTCACCGTAATGCAAACACATCTCTGGCATATCTCAGCTAACTTCCCATAACTCATAGACCATAAGTTTGGCATTAGTTTTTGTTAAATTATATTCAGTGGAGATTGGATCTGTTAAAAACAACTTCACATTTTTCATCTTGACATCGCCTGTCACCTGTTGGTTTGTGGGTGCACGTTGCAGCCTCAACTTTAATTCACTAGCACTGTCACAGTTTGCACAGCAAAATGCATTTTGCAAACTATATGTGGCCACTGCACACACTCACACACGAGTGGCACAGCAAGCCATATTATTTATTGAGGTAACTCCATTTAAAATAATTCACAAGACATATAAACTATAAACTTGATCCACTTTTAAGTTCAGTGAAAAAAGAAGGCAGCTAGCCTGTTTTGGCATCCACCTGCCACTTAAAGGGGCAAATAATTATTTGTCAAATTTAAAACATTTATAAAATAAATTACCCTCCTTTATAAGTGTAGCCATGGGAATGAAAATATGTTTTTTGTAATTTGCTATTAACCTGCTTATTTCTGCTCAGAGGTATTTGAACATTTGTGGTAATAGTCTGTGTGAGCATTTGGGGTTCTGCAGTTTGTGGCTCCTCTGCATTGACCCAAGAAGGTTGCTGCTTGGTTTCTGCACTCTCTTTCGCTCTGCAAAAAAAAAACAAAAAAAATATACATATATCTCAGATATATTCAGGGTGAATTAACAAATGCTTATTTTGAAGAAACTGTTTGTCAGCTATCATGCCATGTGCTGCTGACAGGCATAGATGCATCCTGTCATTTGCGCCGATAACCGTATGCTCTCGGTGTTTGTTGGTAGCAGGCGTATGTGGGTTAAACATGTTTGTGTGTGTCTGTGTGTGTGTGTTTGCATTTAGATGCAGGGTTGTGTCTGAGATGCAGCTCAGGTGTCTGTTGGTGTCTGTTGAACGACCTCGCTGCAGGGAACAGGCTATCAGGCTGAGATGGAGGCTATCATGTTAATTACTTTACACACACCCTGCCAGCCAAGCGTGCAACACAAGTGCTGAGCTCACACACACACGGACACGTACACGCAAACGCACTGGCACACGCACCTGAGTACATACACAATTAAGCGCGCACACTGATACGCACAAAATCATCCGTCTTTTCCTTTCATTTTGTCGTTTCTCTGTCTTCCTCCCTTTCGCTGTTTGAAGGCCTTGGACATCAATTCCCTTTTGCTTTCAAGAAAGATTGTTTTATATTCTAATCAATTCAACTCTGTCCTGTGAAATTAATTGACATTCATTCAATGATTTGAAATTCCTCCGAGGCTGTTCTTTTGTTTCAGCCTGTCAGTGAGCTGCAAGTGAGATCGGGCTAAATGTTTTGTCATCTCACACTCCAGGGTAAGCTGCTCCAAAGCATGAGCCCGAGGTCAGTTTAACCTCCTCACAGCCCCGTCTCCTGCTGCCTTTACAGTTTGCGAAGGGGATAGGGGAGGGGGATTCAGGATCAGAAACTTGGGTGAAGCCCATTCTTCAGTGGCAGCCTTCATATGTCTGCTCAGGACTATATTTTTTCAGAATCATGTCAGGGGTTTGAAAGGAGGTGTCCAGAGCGCCCGGGCCGAGGAAACAGAGGAGCTGGGGCAGGTTGATGCCTTTAGTTAAATGATGGTGGCACGCAGAGGGATTGCTTTGGGAAGTTGTCATCCATCATGATTTTAGAATGACTCAAAGCTGCACTCGGCTTTTTGGGGTTATGGTCTGCGATCTGTGATTGATGTGAAATGTGTGTGTTTGTTGTGTGTTGGAGAGAGGAGTGAAAAAGAGACTGTGTGTATTTATTTGCTGAAATAAGTTAAGATTGCCCTGTAGTTAAAGACTTCTTCTGGAGAAGTTTAATTTCTTCTCTTTTTGTTTGTTTTGTTTTGTTAAAGAAGCTGATGGATTAAAGTCACTCAAAATCAAATGATAACGACTCTCACAATGTGGCAAATTGTCTATACCTACTCATTGCTAAACGCAGTTCATCGCGTGCCTTTTCCTGTGCATGCGTCTGTCCGCTGTTGTATTTCTTTTTTTTGTTTTATGTCTGTCCCGTTTGGATCTTTAGCCATCAGAATTGTTGTCTGAGGCCAAGAAAGATGCCTGGCAGATTTACTTTACCAAGTGCATCATCATGGCCTTGCCATATTGGTCCATTGGATTGACATTTATTTGAATTATGTATTTATTTGAATTTTATTTTTGGTTGTTACAGACGGGACAGACATGACTGGGGGATAGGACAGGGGAAAAAAAGAAAGAAAAAAAAAGAAAAACAAACAAACAAAAAAAGATGTTTTATTTCTTTAAGCTGAAGCATCTTGTCTGTCTTTTCCTTTCTCCTGCTTCTTTTTCCAGGTCCAAGTCTCACCCAAGTTAATTCTTCAATTAGTGCAATCCCAATATTCTGGAGAGATCATGGAGAGGGGCTCTTCCAATCAATGTCCAATTAACCAGGCTCTCAGAGAAGACGGGGGATGACCGCTCAAGCAGTTTTAGAAAAGACAGGGTTAGGGTGAAGGCAGAGGTTCAGAGGAGAAGGTGGAAAAAGGAGGGAATGGGGGCAGCATGAAAGAGCGCTTAAAAGATGGTGAGAAGAAAGGATTCAACGTCTGTAAGTGGGTGGGGGTGAGAAGGGAGCATTGGGGTCTGAGGAGGTGGGTGTAGATGTTAGATGCTCAATCAAGTTGTGTGAGGACAGTGTAATTAATCCACTGAAGATGTCTGATTGCAGATGACTTTGGGAATACCAGAGTGGTGGCTGGGCCTGAGGGAAGGGGGAGGGCCGGAACAAGATGGATGCGGGGATGCAGGGAGAGGAAAAGCGGAAGGGCAAACACAGAGAGAGAGTGAGATTAATTGAGACATGGGAGATACAGTACCTTTTAAATGAGAAGGATGAGTTTCAGTGACAATGTAAAAAAAAATAAAAGTAAAGAAAAAAAAAGGGGGGGGGGATTGATCATGTGCGGGCTAGGTCGACCATCACTCACAGCGCCGTGGGGGATAAAGACCTCCACCACCAGAAGTCACATGTATGTAAAGGAAGAAGCACGAGGCTTCATGCTCACTTAACTCCGACTTTCTCGCTGCTGAAACACTTTCCTACGAGATAAATGGGTGTCTATCCTGTTCTAATGCTAATATGCTTTTAAGGTACTATTAGCTGGCAGAGGTTTGCTTTTATTTAATGGACTATTAATTTGTTTGAATGCATTTTGTCTCTGTGGCTACAGTACAGAGTTGTCTTGGCTTAAGCTCAGCTCTTGAGCGGCACGTGATTTACTTACCCAGAGCTATTTGGAGGCTAAGCCTTTATAATCTAATTAAATTTGATAAAGCTGAGCAATCATTAGAATATTATGGTGAGTACTCATCATACTGATAAGGTGATTTAGTTTTATTGTTATTAAATATATTTATTAAGGTTTTTTTTTTTTTGCATTGCTGTTGGAATATGTTTCAGACTGCATACACTTTGTTGCAGAAGCCCGTGTGGGTTATAGAAAAGCAAATGTTTGTTGTTTTCACAAAGACCGTGATGGTAAACTGTGATGGATTTTCACAAGGCGTCAGTTCATGCGCAGGCTGGTAGAAATTGCTGACAAAAGTTGGATCCTCAAAATGTTTGACTTCTTTCATGGCAGAGAAGATGGGCTGAGTCAAAGGCCCCTTTTCCCCTCTTGGCAGCTCACTTCAAATGTGTGTACATGTGGAAGACGGAATAGTCTGTAGTTAGGAAGATAGTGATTTATGTCTACTACTTGCTTGTTTCAAATTGTGTTTTTTATGTTAAATATGAGGGTTTGTTTCCCCCCCATATTTTTTATAAAAAGTATGCTGTGATGGCTGGACTAGAAAAGTCTTGTATTAAACTTGCTTAATATAACAAATTGAATTTAAATGAAACAACTGCTCTGATTCTCCCTACTTTCAGCTTTGACTTAATTGCTATGTTTATAATTAATGAAAAATGTAACAATTGCATAATTTGGGGACTTTTGGGGAAGTGCAAAATAGATAGTTAAATACCCATTTAAGACTCATTTTTCAACAACATTTGAATGAACTGGAATTACTTGTCACTCACTAAAACATTCAGAACTTGTAGTAATGCGTCTCTGCACTTGTGCACTGAAGGTTTTGTGTTTGGGACCAAAACTAACTTCTCAACATGTCTCAAAATGATGTTCTATGTGTGACGTGTGCACAGTGAAGATCTCTGCAGAACCATGTAATCGATGTAGAAGTCAGAATGCTTCCATTTAATAGTAATTAATAATTTAATAGTATTTTTTGTTCATCAGTTAAAATCAGATATAGATACAGTCGCTGAATTCAGAATTATTTTACTTAAAATTACCAGGTCCTGGTTTCCATGTTTATCTGATAGCATCAGACAAGTTGCTGCAGATTTGTCAGCTAAACCACTTTGAGATTATTTAAGCTTTGTGACACGGCACATTATCTTTGTGTGAAGCAGCCATCATAAGATGGGTAGACTGTGGTCATAAAGAGATGGACACAGTCAGCAAAAATGCTCAGGTAGGCTGTGGCATTTAAACAATGCTGAGTCAGAACTAAGGGACCCACAGCCAAGAAAATATCCCTCATACCATCCAAATGGCACAACAGAAATCAAAGCTCATTAGACCAGGCAATTTTTATCCAATCATCAGTTGCCCAGTTATGGTAACCCTGTGCAAATCATAGCCTCAGTTTCCTGTTCTTGCCTGACAGGAGTGTTACGGGGTGGGCTCCTCTTCTTCCAGGTTTGACATGCTGTGCATTCAGAGATGCTCTTCTGTATCCCTTGATTTTAACGAGTGGTTATTTGAGTTATTCTTTCCAATAAAAGTCCTTTTTGCAAGTAAGATTGCAAACACAAACATGTATAAAATGTTATGTTTGCAAATTCACAGCTTTTGTTTGCTGTTGAGCAGAATCTTTTAGGCTGGCAGAAGTAAGATGGGCCTCTGTTGGCCAGTGACAACTTGGCAAGGGCTCGAGAGATAAAAAAGAAATATGTCTTTCCCAGTCTTTACACCTTCACAGATACTGTACAAAATCAATCCAGGTATACATCAGTTTAAAGCTTTAGATAAACATTTGATTCCATTTATTTTACTTGCAATAAAACATTTTACAGTAGAGCGACTACAGCTTTGATCTCAAATCTTGATTTTACTGCAAAACCATTCTGTTTGGTTACATACTAAAGACATAAAATAATGCCACAATAGCTGAAGGCCAGAACTCAAATCGCATTAAAATTCTAATTTTAACTACAGAACTTAAACAATGTGATCGTTGCAGACTTACAGACTGCACAGTACATTTGTCCAATTGCTGCCACCATCCAGTAAAGATAAGGTAATAAATGAACACTTTTTCCCTCCAGAGCACTGCACAATATAAAATAAGATTAAATAGGATGTTTTGATTGGGCTGTGCTCTCCAATTTCTGTCCTGTATTCATTTACAGGACGAATGACATTTAATAATTAATGCAAAATTCTGGCTTTAATACATTCAATGAATTATTAAAAATGAATATGATACTATTTAGTGGATTGCTTTTTATTTATCTGCATGCTTGGAGTGGCCTAGAATTATTACAATCACCATGGCAGCAAAAAGGGACTCAGCTTAGCTTTGCACTTGACTGCGACACTGACTTGTATGACAAAGTTTACACATTCGTGACTCAGTGTTGTAGAAAGCTTTTATTAACCCTCACGATAGTTCTATAAATAAATTACCATTTTAATGCAATAATCTAATGATTATTGGAATGAATGTGCACAATGTGTACGCGCAGACATGTTTCAGACGTTGATAACAGCAAAGAGACTGAAACTCGTGTGTGAATATAAATCCATTTATTTGCTGTGTTTTATACATTTTCTATTTTACTGGTAGATAAAACTAACTGTCATTTCAGAAAGTCTAACAAGTAATTTCACACATAGAGTTATGGTAAAAAGAAAGTTCACTCTGTCAGTGAAAGTTTTACATATCAGGGTGTAATAGAAAGTCATCCAGTGCTTTTATGGGCTTTAAAAAAAAAAAAACTCACACGAACAACAACACATGCCATGTTACATCATTATTTATTTAACAAAAACTAAACCAAAATGCAGAAGCTGTGTTAAACATTAGCTTCACCCTATGATCCAGTAGCTTGCTGAACCACCTTTAGCAGTACTAGCTTGCAGTAATTGATCTGTGTGACTTTGTGAAGTCATTTTGGACCACTCTTCTTGAGGTTTGCAGGTTTACACACAAATTTTTTATTAGATAACACGGCGACAGGACTGGAAAGTGAGGAGAGGACGAGCAGCAAAAGGGCCTGAGGTCAGAATTGAACCAGTCTGTTTCATTTAGCCTTACAGCAAATAGTTGCCTGCTCAGCCTGTGTGCTAAACCAGCACCCATGCACAGCTCTCTTAAGGTTTCTACTCAGCATTTCAGTAAGGTTGAGGTCTGGACTTTGACTAGGCCAATGCAACACCTCGATTCTTTTCTTTTTCAGCCTTTCTACTGTGAATTTGCTGCTGTGCTTGCGATCACTGTCCTGTTGCATGACATCATTTTGGGCCAAGCTTTAGCTGTCACACAGATGGCCTCATATACTCTGGTATACAGAGGAGTTCATGGTTGACTCAATGACCGCAAGGGACCCAGGTGATCTGGCTGCAAAACAACCCTGCTACTTTACAGTCTTACTTCAGAAGAGGATATACAGAAGAGTATGCTACATTTAAACACTGCTTCTGGCTTCAGTTTTTGAGCAGATAAATAATAACTCAGAGTAATGTGTTATGTGTTATTGATAAGATCTGCTAAAGACCAGATGATTTTAAAAAATATCCTGAAATGTAAAAACTTCGAAATAGGTTCTTTTGGCCATCACTGTAAGTAAATTCAAGTCCACATGCATCACCACACGGTACAATTTTTACATTAGTGCCATTAAAAAGAAACCTGTTAAAGCATATCCTAATCTCTATGACATACAAAAAAATTACATCCCCTTGAGTTTAGTTTGGGTGGAACAATGGTGAGGTGGTCTGAATCTGGGCAGCATCCTTTCTGTGCGGAGTGCGTGCTCTCAATGGATGCTCCGGCTTTCCTCCACAGTCCAAAGACTTGCGTGTTAGACTGATTGTCAGTCTGGCTGTAGGTATGAATGTGAGCATGAATGCATGTCTGTCTCCCCACGTTAGCCCTGTGACAGATTGGCAGTCTATCCAGGGTGTTCCCCGCCTCTCGCCCTATGACAACTGGGAGTGGCTTCAGCCCTGTCGTAACCCTGAATTGGATAAGTGAAAGAAAATGGATGAATGTTGGGTATACATCCAGAGGATTTGTAGTCCATTTATTTTGTGAGTGTTTTGCTTTTGCCTCATTGCATAGCAAGTTGATATTTCTGCCACCGCTTAAAAAGCAACAAGCCTGTGAATTCTCTGCAGTCTTGCTCCTAAGCTGTGACTCCTCTCCTCTTCAACAGGCGTGTTTTGATTACTTGAGTAGCAACACGAACACGTCACCTTAGTCGTTACAACAAAAACACAATCTGAGTACTTTAACTCATTATAGGAACTTGTTGAACCCACCCAGATCGCGACACAGCACGTTGTTTCAATACTCACTATCGTCCCTCGTGGCTTGATCTGTAGGGCTCTCTAGTTTGTGAACAGCATCATTTCTGTGCGAGATCGGGGCCACGAGGTCCTGAGAAAAGCTAAAGAGAAAAGATGACAAAATAGAAATTAGTAGAGAGAAAGATAAACAGTAAGATGACAGTTTGAGATAGAGTGATAGGAATATACAAGAAGACTGCAGAGAAAATCATCCAGAGTGGAGAAAAACAGTGACAGGCAGTGGCAGAGTGGTGGGAGAAATGTAACAGACAGACTCAGGGTGAGCGAGGGAGAGGGAGACAGGCAGAGACAGACAGAGGGAGAGATAGACGAGCTGCGTGAGGATGCAGAGAGTGTCCCCCTCTCTCGGCTGCTGCCAGAGGCAAACAGACAGCCTCTCTGCTGGTGGAATGCTAATGCAACAAGCTGCTGCTCTCTTGTCTTCCCGCCCTTCTTTACCTTTCTTCTTCTTTAACTCTCCTCTGTGCAGAAAGTTTAGAGCCTATAAGACAAAAGCATAGACTTTGATAATGGAGACCCTGACCGTTTCATATTATTTGCACTTTATGTCGCGCCTGATTTGAGCAACCACGCCGATTCCTATTCTCTCTGGAAAGATTAATTTTTGGGGGCTAGTTAGTCGTACGTGGACGTGAGCGTGTTGAGGAGAATCTTAGATGAGTTGTTTTTTTCATCTCTCGTCGTCTTCTCGCCACCCCTGTGTCATACACTGACATCATGTTTGTCTGCAGCTCAGTAACTATGGCTACTGTGGTGTCACTTTTGTGTGTGTGTGTGTGTGTGTGTGGGGGGGGGGAGGTCAGCATATCGGTGGGGCAGTCGCAGGTCAGTCTGTCAACCTCTCTCTGTCTGTGTCACTGCTAGCTGACCTTTGACCCCCAGCTCTAAGACTCGGTCCAGCCGGAGAGACACAAAGCAGGTTTTTTTTCTCGCGACGATAAATGTCTCCTGGCATTATCTTCCAGCCACTTTGTTCTTCCATCATTTAAGACGTTCACATTACACAGAGAAATGGCCGCAAGTAAAAGACAGCGGCTATTTGTCCTCCGGAACTCCAGCGCATTTCCCTGCTGCGGCGACGGTCATCAGTTCTCAACTTTCAGGCAGGACATAACCTTGAGTGGAGCAAGTGGGTTGAGCATGCACCCCACCCCCCACCCCTTACTCTACGCCCCGACACGAAAAACCACACTCGCGGTCTGTCAGCCAGTGTGTTTGTCTGTCTGCGTGGAGATGGCAGGTTCTGAGAAATGGTGGCACGCTCTGAAGTGCGATCCATTTAGATAGCAGCGAGGTTCTCTCCCTGTGCACATGCACACACTTAGCTAAACACACGCAAGACACCCAGACACAGACGAGAGCATGCGTGCACTTCCAAACACACAAAACGACGTGCACATGGGCACAAAGAAACAGAAACAGATCTCCCTGCTCCATACACACACACACACACACACACACACACA
>NW_024582376.1:313019-436955 GCF_018398535.1 Haplochromis burtoni
ACACACACACACACACACACACACACACACACACACACTATATGCAGCAGTCTCTTGACATGCACTTGCTTGGTTGACAAGTCATCTCAGATAAGCTTGAGTGGCAGGTAGGGAGTGTTGACTACCAGTGTGTGTAGAACACTCTGCTCGATATCACAACCTTATGATTATTGTGTAGTATTTATTTCATCAGATTTATATTATTTACTTCTAAAATAACAGGAACTCATTTCTTAACAGATATGGAGGATAGTATTTTTTTTTCCTCATCTCGCGCTTGCTGTTCAGTTCATGTGGTATTGGGTTTATTTCTTTTTTTCCCTCGGTTTCATTTTGGTTGTTAATTTCCCTGCCACCTTTTTCTATCTCAGTTCAAACATATTGCACTGCCTCCATCATCTAGAGAGAATCTTGTCAGTTTTTTGGCAGCAGATGTATGTTCAAGCTATATTTTGAGGATTCAGGCCTTGTATACCCTCCTGCATTCACTCCTCCTCTCTGCGCTCCTCTCTATCCCCAGGCCTCCCCGTGCTCCATTCCTCTATTTTCTTATCTACTTTCTTCTCCTACTTGCTCCTCTATGTCATTGCCAAATCTCTCCTGTCTGCTCTTCTCTGTCTTCTCCTCTCCCTCTCTCCTAACTCTCTCCATTTCTTTTACGCAGCCTCTTCTCTCTCTATCAGTCTCTCTATTCTGTGACTGCTCTTGCTGGTCCCCCTGTGGCACACCGTGTCGTGTCCCTAATTTATTTATAATTAGTGCTCTTTGTCGGGATGCGCCGGGAATGTTAAAGTACACGCCACCTCGCTCTGGATACAAATGGGCTGATGTTCCTCCATCCTTTCTGCCCGCCCCAGCTGCCCCACCGACACGGCCACTGGGATGGACAGATCTTACATCTCAAAGCCAGACACAGGTTCTTAAAATTATAACGACTCCACAGAGGAGGAAGCTGTGCGCTGCAGGAAAAAAAAGGGCTATTTTAAAATTGGGCTTTAAAAATGTGTTAGAACATGTCAGTGAAATTCAGTTTGCACTAAATTTTTGTACTCACTTTTAAGAAGTGAGTACACGTTTCTTAAAATCAACAAAGGAGAGAGGGCTGGCTGCTGCACCGCAATCAAGAAAAATATGACTTGATTGTGCAACATATTTGAAATTCTTATCTGCGCAGATCTTTTTTTCAATTGTTCTGAGATAAAAATGACTTAATAGGAGGGAGAGTTTGCAGGCTGACTGACACCTGCTGAGATACAGATACACATTGTCAGTGCACTCACCTGTGCCGCACCTGAATGCAAAACAGAATAACAAGATTGGACAACATGTAATCTGAAAGTGTAATTTATTAAACATCCTGTTGAATTTTAATGGCCATCACTTGTAAAGTTGACTTGTTTTGGGGATTCGAACCGCAAAACCCCCCCCAAAAAAACACACAAAAATGGCCCACAAAAAAAAAACACAGTATTTTTTTATCACACCACATTAATGTCAATGCCATCGTCAGACATAACGTACACGACCAGATGTGACGGCGCTGACAGGCTTGCTGTGTGTGTGTGTGTGTGTGTGTGTGTGTGTGTGTGTGTGTGTGTGTGTGTGTGTGTGTGTGCGCGTGTGTGTGTGATCAGCCAGGAAGAGCTTTTGTCCTTGGGCTGAGAGGGCACCTGGCTCCTCTTCCTGTCCTTGTGATCTCTCTGTTCCTTCTCTCTCGTGCCGCTCTATCCTTTCTCTATCTGTCTCTTTCTCTCTTCCCCCAGCTCGGATCCCTTCATCCCCCCATCTCGCTCACTCCCTCTCCTCTGCCCAAGGCGATGCCGTCCTGCAGGCTTTGATCAGGGGGCCAGGGAGGAGAGAGGAAGTGGGTCAGAAAGTTGTGCTGGAGACTGCAGGAGAACAAGGCTGGAATATCGAGTAGGTGAGGCTGGGAGTGGGAGAGAGGGAGAGATGGGGTAATCTAGTGAGAAAGTGATAGAGCGTGAGAGGGTGAGATAGTTGGGGGGGGGGGGGGGGTAGAGGGAGAGTGCTGGTAAAGAGGAAGGGAGGAGGGGTGAAATGGGGCAACCGTGAGAGGTAGAGGGAGGAGTGGGGGCTGCCTGAACTAAACGAGTAGAAGCAGATAAAAAGAAAATGAAGAAAGCAACAGGAGGAGATAGAGGAGAAGGACGTGGGAAAGAAGAGGTGTCTTCATTTACTGAGAGGAGGAAAAAAAGACAACACATTTGTCTTGAACGTGATGCTCAGCATTTAAACAGCAGGTTGGAGGATAAGGCCCTGTTTTAACTAATCTACACAGTGCAGGACAGATAGTTCAGCCCAGTGTGTCTGCATGTATGCGCAAGCCTATGAATATGTGTGTGTGTGTGTGTGTGTGTGTGTGTGTGTGTGTGTGTGTGCGTGAATACAGGCAGTATAGCCCTGACTGTGGCTCTTTGTTTTTTTTTCTATAGATCATTAAGATGCAAGCTTTATTAATATTCAGATCAAACCATTAATATTCGCAGAGTGTTTCTGCTCTCCTTGTGTCGTCAGCTCACCTGGGACTGGGGAGGGCAGAGGAGGAAGAATGGAGGCGTGAGGAAGGGGCAGATGGGAAGAGGGGGCAAAAAGAGGAGTTTACAGGGTAAATCAAGGAGGAGAAATACAAGATGATTGTCGAAGAGGAGAAAGGTGAAGCAGCGGTGATGACTGCATGTGACTTAGGAGGGAAGGGAAGCAGAAAGTACAGTGGAGGTGGTGGAGGTCCTGCAAAGGGTTGGGTGTATTGTGATGGACAATCTGGCCGTGCGGGGCTGTGGGGCGGGGTTGGAAGGTTGGGGTGTTTGGAGGCTCTACCACTGGGACCGTGAGGTGAGAGGGGTGAGGGATTTTAGAGGAGAGATTGGAAGCTTTGGGGTTTTGCTTGTGGAGTAATTGGGCCAATGGGAGGCTAACCATAAACACGCACACACACCAGCACTCATATATTTAAAAAAACACACACACGTCAATAGCACTTTGTTACACTTCTATATTTAAGAAAATCACAGCTATTCACAGTCATGCATGTGAATACATATTTTGATTTTATCAAGGCAAATAATAGCTGCAGAGGTACTCACCAATCATGGATCTGTGCAAACCACTTATACACGTATGCATGCAAAACATTAATGCTTTTACTCAGAAAACATAAAGATGTGCACACCTTTTGGGGGCTTCATTTAATTGTTTGAATCAGTCGCAATGTCTTACGCTTGTTTGTGAAATACCGAAGCAGCAAATCATCACAATTAAGATGCAAAAATGGAAGACAGTGGCTTTATTTATGGTTGAGAAACAAACAATTAATTATCGAGTGTTGTCAGTTCGTTTAATCAATTATTGACTAATTCTTTCACCTCTACTCACATTTATGTGAATACGCGCCCTTTATTATCTCTTGTATGCATACATGTACCCCCCTCACACACACATTAATACACACAGCAGGCACTCCAGTCAGTTACAGATACACTCAGGCATGCACAAAAGCGGACAGCAAATTAAAGTGGTAATTACTTTTAAGCCCAGAAAGGTGAAGGATTGTATGGCAGGGAGCAATGGGTCACTGTTGAATAGAGAATAGCGATGCAGGCAGACAGTGTGAGAGGCAGATATGCAACTCAATGAAATATGGAGGAGCATATTCAACAAAAAGGAGAAATGGCTCCTTAATGGCCACATGCCCTCAAAGAATTATTGTCTGATAGATTTGGAATATTATCTACTCTGTGGCAGTTATCTTCAAACACCCTTTTATGCCTTTTATGCGCTGCTGTATAGGGAAGGGGAAAAATGCAACCTAATGGTGTCATTTTGGTCTAATAAACACCAGTAAACTGTTGTTTATGTGCTCAATTGTAGGACTTCCACTTTAACAGTTGCTACTTGAATGTCATGAAGAAACTACCTCTTAATTACTTAGAACAAGACTTGGAATGTTATAATTTTGCTTTAACAGTTATGATCATTAGCAGAAGGTGACTATTATCCAAAAAATCAAAGATTATTTATCTGGTGCATTTTGTTGATTAATCATTAAAGATCACACAATTAGTCATTGTCTGCACATTTAGATACGGTATGTTGAAATTCATTGTTTTTAAGGTTGGTTTATTTTTGGAAGTTTTCAGCAGAACAGCTTCATTTTCATTCAGCGCACAGACGCAGTGTGTTTTTGCTGCCAGTTTCGCTGTGTTTACTTTCTACGGAAACAGAAAGTAGGGTGTGTTAGGTCAGGGGACACGTTATAAATCTCATCTGTCTTTAACATAAAACCGCCACAGGTTTTCTTCCCATTGTTTGTGACCTAAGCTTAAATAGCACCCATAAGTTCTCTTTTTGTAAAGTAAAGTAAATAGTCGTCACCTATGATCCCCGAACAGAAGTTGTTTTTTTATTTCCCAATAAATTTCAGCTGCATCTCATGTCAGAGTTTTTACGCCAAGTCAGATTTTGGGTTAAGAACGAGCGTTTATGCTTTTAGTCTTTTCTGTAGCCTCACTTTCCTTCCTTTCCTGCTTCAAATAAGGAATAAGCAATAAGTAAATGTGAATATAGTGTACTTAATTATAAGTTTACTCCTCCCCCTAGTTAAAATAAACAAACTTATTTAGTAGTTAGAGTTACTTTTACAGGTAAAAATGTGGCAACAGAAAATATACTCACCAGTCACTTCATTAGGTACACTTGTTCAACTATTTGTTAACTCAAATGCCTAATCAGCCAATCACAGGAGCTCAATACAGTCACTGAGTATCAGAATAGGGAAGAATAGTGGCTTTCTGTGACACTTCAGAGCAAAGCGTGTAATAGACACGCCAGTCCGTTGTGTCTATTTCACGCTTTGTCTCTCCAAAACGTGAAATGGACATGCATGCAGAAGTTACAGCAGGAGGAGAGAATATATTTAAAGGGAAGAAGTCTCTAGTGAGCAAGGAAGGTAAGAAGTACATTCCAGAAATGATAAAGCTAGGCAGCTAATATGGATTTACATGTAAATGTGTCAGTAATGTCCGTTTAAGCGCTTTCCCGTGATTATTTTCATATTGGCCTGAAATAAAATATCTCAGCAGCTTACTGCTACGTACTGAAACTGGTAAAGTGTCAAATGGACACAGTGGACCAGCGTGCCTATTACACACTGTGTCATGATACTGTGGTTGTTGGGGTCAGATGGGCAGGTCTGAGTATTTCAGAAACTGCTGATATACTGGGACTTTTCCTGCACAACAGTCTCTAAGGTTGATAGGGAACGGTCTGAAAAAGAGAAAATATCCAATGAGCAGCAGTTCTCCAGCTGAAAGTGCCTCGTTGATGTCCAAGATCACAGGACAAAGACCTCTGACATCAATGTGAAGCCAGAATGTTTCAAGCTGAAGGGAAGGCAACAGTAACTTAGATTGCCACTTGTTAAACCGAGCAGGCCTTTGGCATTACATGTTTACAGTCCCGATCAAAAGTTTAAGACCACTTGAAAAATCATATTTTGCATGACTGGATCTTAACGAGATTCCAAGTAGAACTTCAACGTGCAGCAAGAAGAAACGAGAGTGAGAAAAAACATTTTTTTGAGCATTCAATTTATTGCAGTTATTTTTCAAATGGTCTAAAACTTTTGATCAGGACATTTTGAAAGAGAGAGATATTGACATTTTGCTTGGTTGGTGCTGCTGTTGTTAGGTGAGTTCTTAGCTGGACTGCAGCATGTGACAGTTAAAAGCTGCACTTTATCTGTTAGCAGTGGCTCATAGTGAAAGCACCCATGCATTTTACTCCTTGTTTATATTCCTCCATCTATTTTCTTAACACGTTAATTTCACCTTCCTCTCTCTCTCTTCCTCACTCTGTTGTTGTGACTGCTGTCCCTCCTTCTGGACTTCTCCACAGTGGGTGCTAGCAGCAGCAGCCGCCTGTAAATGTGAGGCCTGGTTATTGGTTGGTGCTGGTACTACTACAGCTAACACGCCGGTTAATTTGACATGTTTTGCTCTATCTAGTTTTTAGTTTTAGTTTTTTAGCTCCATTTTTTCACCACTTCTTCCACATTAAACTTCCACAAGTTGCATCTGTGCACCTAAGGTATAGGATGTAATGAAAATGAAAGAATGGGCTGCTGTCAGTGTTTGTACGGCCAGTGTGAACTTTGTTATAATAATGGGGGATAGTTTCTTGCTACACTTAGGATCTTTTAGTACCAAAAGTGTTTCATGCAAGTTCCACAACCTTCCTGGTGCTTTGTTGCGCACAGCAAAAACAACAGTTTTTCGTGATTTTTAAAAAAGCTTGGTCTTTTAATGCATGTGGTATATTTTTAGCCCCCCTTACAAGATATTTCCTTTATCACTAACCTGTCTGCACTGCTTTCCTGAAAGGGCAGTTTACTGTCACTACATCGAACTTACCACAGCCGATAGCATGTGTAGACAGGCGGAGAAACAAGGTCAGACATGGGTGTGACTGTCTTGTTGACTGCTACAGTCATTACACGCTATACCACTTGCATGTGAAGGCCCACACTTACAGAAACACACTGAGTAAGGATTTTTTCCCCCATTTTTAGTCTTATTTATTCACCTGATTTAATTACATTTCTCATTCAGCAGGCCGTGTTAATTCTCCAGCTGCAGGTTGTGGTTTCTCTTATTTCCAGGAGCACCCTGATTTGTGCAGGGAACACCTGTAATGCTGCTCTGCAAGGCAAGCCTCTGGTGCTAAACTCAGCCTGTGAGGGCTCACTGTCACAAACACAGACACACACACACACACACACAGTCAGATATTCCCCTCAACTCTCCTTCAAGGACGCCTGGGGAAGACTTGGAGGACAAAATCACACACTCCCTCTACCAGCATCTCAGACGCGCCGCACTTCTAATGCAGACAGAAAACCTCCTCCAAAGAGACTAGGCACACACAGCTCTCTCCCGCGCAGACACACACTTAATCTTACACACACTCAGAGTTGTAGATACACCAATAGTCTGAAAGGCCTTGCCACCTTTCCATCCATAGGAAAAGCAGGACAGTTTAGTATGTGCCATTTTTCTTTCTTTTACTAATTCTTGCGCTTTCTTGCTCTCAGCTGTTTCAAGATGTTGTGTGTGAGTGTGTGTCTGTGTTTGCATGTGCGTGTGTGAGGTAGAGGGGGCTCTCTGGGACTCTTTGACGACCTCATTCACTCCCTTCTTCCCCCCACCCTGTCCGCGCCACAGTCGACATGCCCAACAATGAGGTTGGGGCGGTGGGGGGAGTCAGACAAAAACCACTGAATGCGTCTTCATTTGCCTGAACTTTTCACACGTCTTTTCCCTTTTGTCGCCGGCCGCCAGTTCACTACTGTGCTGCGAGCCACTCGGCCAGTTTCCGCTGGCGAGACAGCCAACCAAAGCAGCACTTTTCCTCCTCCCTCCTCTCTCTCTGTCAACCCCCCCCCCCCCTTCCACAATGTTAAGCCCATTTTTAGCTTGACATAATCTGAAATGGTACTTAACTGAATTTATGTCTACCTCAGTGCATTAACTTCTGCTATTTCCTCTTTTATGTTGCTGTTTTTTGCAGCGGGTGCAGCGACAGAGGGAGCGGGAGGGAGGGAGAGATTTGAAACTCAGACCACGGAGTAGACAGCCTATCAGTATTCAGTAGAGAAAGTGAGTGATGGAGGGAGAGAGACGGAGGGAGAGGGAGAGGGAGAGAGAGAGAGAAAAAAGAAGGAGGAGGGGGTGATGTATCAATATTCTGAGTAGTGTTTGAGGGCAAGGGGAACGAATAGAGGAGAGGGGACGGGGGAGGAGGGAGGGAGGGAGATTGGTGGGAGAGAGAGTGCTTGAGTGAGTCTCTGAGTGTGATTATTTGTTCAGGTATATGTTTGCATCTTTGATTGAATGTGTTTTTCTCTCTCTCTGTGTGTAGATTTGTTAGTCTTAGCATGCATGGACTATGGACAGTAGCTGTATGTAACTAAGTGCCCTCAGTTGCAATTTTTGGACGTTGTACTTTTTAAAAAAAGTATTTCTATTCTACGTGTCATCAAAGGTGTTATTTAATTCAGAGTAGAAGGCAGCAGGCTTTTGCTGACTGGCTAAATATTTCAAATCTTTGTGAACAGAATCTGTTCAAATCAGTTATATGTCTATGGCAGCTGTGATTGGTCAACTCTGGAGAATAGACGAGGACTATACTCATGACAGCCCAGTCCATTAAAAGTGGGGGCTGTAATGCTCAACTTGACCTCTCGATATCCTTGTTTGTTATGTTTGCGTCTTTAAACAATAATGTAAAAACATATTTTAAACAAACTCGTTTAGCTCCGAGCTCTTCATCTGAGTGTCAGGCTTTGCAGAAACCAGTGCTTTTGAACATCATTTCCCTCTTTTGTCTGTGTTGAATTACCAAATTCAAACTCTAAAGATAGTAACACTGCGTCTTGAGCTATACATTTATGTTGAGCCAAAGCCTGATTTGCAACAGTCAGAGAACAGCAGGATGTTTCTGTTTGGTAAATAGTACATCCCTGAGAACGTGAGTTAAAAGGGAGTTTTTCCTTCCCAGTGTCGCCAAGTGCTTGCTTAAAAGGAGTTGTTTGATTGTTGGTGTTTTCTATCGATGATTGCAGGCAAGAGATCAAAAATTATAGCGGACATAATTACACATTGTTCTTGTCTGCACCTGTCTCTGTCCACAACCGAGCAAAAGACAAGAAAAGAAGAGGTCTGTGATGTGCTTATGTCTCCTCAGCACGAAAGTAGAAAAAATAGCATTGAAAACCTTTCAGAGAAGTTGAAAGCCCGGGGATTAGATACATTCACCTCTTTATTTGAAATTTTGTCTGTCTTTAGTTTGGAAATCCAACCTTACATCATTATATATATAACAGAAAGTAAGGTTTTAGAGGTATTAGGGTAGAGTATAACTGATACCCTTTTAAAATAGGCCTACTTCTGTCTTCATTTGCCTTTGTACAATGCCTGTAATGATCATGTTTACCTCAAAATTTGACCAAACTTTTGGCATGATTGGTAACCCGTCAAGATGGTTCAATTAGTCCGCCTTTTTTATTTGTTTATTTTTATTTAATCATTCATTTTGCAGACAGGTGATGATTTTGTTATTAAATGGGATATGCCAAAAACAAGCAGTCGATGGTCTTGTAGTGAAGTAATATTGGGATAAGCTTCCTAATATAATTCTAATTCAAATCTTGCTTTTTTAAACTTTTTTTTACACTTTAGAGTGAAATTAATAAATGATCATTGGTTCTTTTGTGATTATCACAGCTTTTAGAGTTTAAAAAGGTCCAGAAACTTTTATATTTCTGAAGTTCTGCAAGTAAGAGTGCCTGCAAGAGACATATTTAATGACATCTTACTCTGTTTTAGTAGAGTAAGATGTGATTAAATATGTAGTGTTGCGAAATCAGTTTTACCCTGGTTTGTTTTATTCCTCGAAGCTTCCAGAGACGGCACCGGACTCAGTAGTCATTTCACAAAACCTTTATTCGTCTTTATTCATCTTCATTTAAGCACGCATCTTCTAGAAGGGCAGACGAGGCCGGTGTCCCTCTGCAAAATCTTCACCCCTTTGTTAGTTACAGCCAGCTTTATAGAAGCGACCCCATCATAAAACCCCCATGGTGTGCTGCAAACTCTGTGTGTCTGTGTGTATGCACGAGCACGTGAGTGCCTATGTGTGCGCGTACGCGTATGCCTATGTGAGTGCACGTGAGTGAATGTATGTGCGTACCTGTGCGTATGTGTGAGTGCACGTGAGTGAGTGTGCGTGTGGATGTGTGAGTGTAACAGTTTAAGCGCTGTGTGTGTGTCTGCGTACGTGACTTCCTGGGGGTCATAAAAGTAACCTCACCCAAGCTACACCAAATTCCTTTAGACCACATACAAAACAGAGTTAACATATTGCAAATATTGAGACCACCACTCTGCATCCACTGGGTCGTTGGCCTCTTGTTGTCTTACATTTACAGATCAGGTGGAGAGTCTCCTGCGAACCTACTTCTAAGTTATAATAATTAGGAGTTTTTATTAAAGGTACAAGCATCAGCAACCCCCAACTGTAGCTTCCTGACTCCTTTTATTTATGACACCAGATCCCAGTGTCCATAAATTCCTTTCTCTCTAAACAATTAAACACACTCTCAGGCCACAGCTAAACCAAACTGAAACACAGACCAATCCTTCCTTATTACTGTGATCTAAACAAATTTAACACATTACATTCTAATAATTATTTTCTTGTACTCACTGTAGTTTATGCTTTCCAGTATGCTTTCAAGGTAAATACTTTGAACTTAGCAGCTCATTTGTGCATTAGTTTGTGAACTTTATGGAGGTTTACAAAATGTAAGGTCTAAGTCAACATCCCTGAGCCTAACCTTAACCCTATGCTATTACAATATTAATTCTTTGTTTGTTTTTTTAATTGTTCTCCAAAGTCTTGTTAATCAGAAAACAAAAAAAATAATCATTCCAACATGTATAAAAACTATTCTTTCCAAAAAACATCCTTTTTTGCTTTTCTCTACAACAGTGTTATGGTTCTGCTAGTCACTGAAGGTGACTTGCCTAAAATAACCTCAGTTAATCACAGTGTGAAGTAAAGGATATGAGGTTTATGTCTTAAAAGACAAAGCGAAAGTAGATAACATAGTTACAGATGATGAATAGCAGGATCAGGAAAGCGTGTCGTTTCTGTTCGTGTCTTTCTTTTAACAAGTCAAACTTTTAAACACAACTTTGATCTTTCGCTAACCTTAGCCAAGGTAGCTCTTATCTTAAAAAATAGTGATGTCACGCTTGTGGCAGCTTTGATTGATTAGGACCTAAGCTGTTTGTTTTCCGTGTTTTTAGAGATGGAAAAAATTGAAAGCTGAACACGTCAAAAGTAAACATCAGAAAAATGTTTAGTTTAGTGTAAAACAGTGAAATATTGGAGAAAATTACTTACAATTTCTGGAGTACTACTTATTGTTCAGCTGAGGATAGTTTATGTGTGTGTGTGTGTGTGTGTGTGTGTTTGTGTATGTACAGGATGGGGAGTCATTACAATATGTTTGGATGTGATGGAATCTCCCACTTGTTTTAGTCATCCTCTCTCCATCTCTTTCCGTCTCTCTTTCCCTCTTTTACTCTGGCTGCTAATCAGCATTTGAAAGGCAGCTTTGACAGTGAGAAAGAAAGTGAGGGGGGCACATGGAGGTGGGGATAAACGAAAGCATGAGACACAGCGAGTTAGGGGGGGAGAGCCAGCCAGAGAGAGACTGAGGCGAGGGGCTGTACAAGCATGCCTTTTATATTTACTAGTGACTGAGAGAGAGAGAGAGAGAGAGAGAGAGAGAGAGGGAGGGAGAGAAAGGGAGCAGCTGAAGGCAGAGACAACTGGTGTGCACGGCTTTCCCAAGAGGAAATGAAAAGAAAGAAGCTCAGCAAGGAGAATGAATGAGTGAGCGGGAGAGAGGAAGGGTGGGAGGGAGCATGCTGGCTGGAGAGAGAGTGAGTGAGAGAGAGAGAGAAAGAGATTCTCACACTGGCTGTGTCCTAATCCGAGTCCATCTCAAAGAAGCAGCGGAGCAGAGTGTTAGTGAAGTGAGTCTGAGAGCCGAGGAGAGCTACATCAGCTAGCTCACTCCACTTCGCACAAACACACACAGACACACGTTCTCCCTCTCCTTCTCGCGCTCTCGCTCTCTCCCTCTTTCACAAACACACACACACTCTCCGTGCAACGGGAGTCCACGATGTGTCCGGCTGCATAGCCACGGCTTTTGTGAAAGTGAGGGGATTGCCGCTGCCCCTGTCCCAGCCCCCTTGGCTCACACACTCAGTGTTTGCCTGCCGTGTTTAAGCTCGAGGTGCTGGTGGAGGTGTGGAGGGAGGGGGCACTGCCAGGGCAGAGCAGGGGCACCGAAAGGGAGGAGGAGGAGAAGAAGAAGACGAAGAAGAGAAGGAGGAAGAAGAAGGAGACAAAGTGGATCAGGTCGACAGCGGTGGATTGAATGTTGGAAATGCCCGTCAGGTGAGTAGATAATGGACCTAACAACTTACAGTCAGAATACACATGCATGACCACACACACACACACACACACACACACACTGATCACATTGTAAAGTTCTGTGACTAGAAGGAATAACTGTGTCTCCTTTTATTTAATCATTTGGTTTAAAATGACTGAATTTTGATCTGTTTGTTTGGTGTTTGCTATGATTTTTAAATGATTTGTACAAGATTAAATTTTATCAAACTTTTATTGTATTTTGTTAAATCTACTTCAAAAGTACTTTTCCACCCCTTTAGATGAAAGATAAGCTTGGTAGCCATGGTGATAACATTTGTAGCCAGTCTCGTCTAGGATGGGCGATAAATGTTTTAGTTGATTTCATTTATATTGCTAAATTAGTCCATCATCAGTGTGGTTGTTATTACAAAAATAGAAAAAGGACACATTGGTGAAACTGACCGTATCCTTTCAACCTTTTTTACTGGAGTCTGTTTGTACTGTGTCAGCTTGTTTAAATCTATTTAGTTAGAGAAAAGAAAAACACAGAAATATGCTTTTTTTTTTTTAAAAGTCTAACTTTATAACATTTATTATGAATAATATTAACACACATCAAGCATACCGCTTCCCAACAAACTTCTTCATCAGTTCAGTTAAGCTGGCAAACATTTTCACTCCAATCTTCATTTTTTCAGATAAGCCGAATAATTACGCATGTTTATGTTTTGTGCTGAGTGCACCTCTTTGCAGATTTCCTGTGCTTGAGTGTGTTTGCGCGCGTGTGTGTGCGTGCCATTTGAGATATGGAGGCACAGAGTGAACGGCTGCCTGCCCGTCTCCACCTGCAGAGGCAGAATTGGTCACAGTTTACTGGCTTGGTAACATTCGCTGCCTTCAGGGTGTTTGCAGCAGGTGGTCCAAATTGGCAGAATGACTGTGACAAACGCACGGTGTTCACTGCTGCTGTAAAGTAAATAACAAACTATCACAGAGTGTTTTCGTTTTTTGTTTTTTTTTCTTTTTTCATAATTTTTTTTTCTGTTATTGCGCTCAGAGGCTTGTCACTGGAAGAAAAAGTCAGACTACCAGAATAGAAAAATGCGCATTTATGAGTATGTGCGTCGACGGGCAAGTGCAAAAATGGGATTTGTTTGATTTCCTGCCAGATTCAGTTTGTAAGTCTGCACCCCTCCATATGCGGATATTTGCCTTGAGTGCTTATTTTGTATACTCTCCTTCAGCATCACTCTGAAATCAGTGGCATGTGTTTGTTATAAATTCTGCTCCGTCTCGTACGCCACCTAAAGCATCATTTGCAGCCACACCTGCTGAGATTGCAGGTGCTGCAGATAAAATCCAACCAAATAAGTACGTTCAGTGCAGACTTCCTCACTCGGGTGTCAAAATGTTACCAGCAGTTAGAAAAAAAAAAAGTTACCGTCCACACTGGTGTAATTTTTCAGTTTTTCCCCCCACTTTTAAAAAATCGGCATTAGATGAGTAAAGACTGGATCAGAACACTGACATGAAGCAGGGTCAGGCCGAGTCATTGCATGAGCACGGTACAGTTTATACCCCGACCCACTGAGCCACCAAGCTTCCCCATCCGTTTCACTTCTTGCGTGTGCGGGACGCTTTGGTCCTGACCTACCTTCGGGCCTTTTTTATTAGTCCCAGATGCAGGTTTCTTCTTTGGCTTTTGCATTCAGGGAGCTGCAGTTTATGCCAAAGGGCAACTGTGTGACAGAAGCTGACTCGGATTACTGTGTGAAAGTGGAAATGTTGGTAAGAGCCCTGTTTGAAGACTGCAGAAAAAAGAAACGGGGAAATGTGATAAAGGCTGCTCTGAGATCACCTCTTTTTCAGCTCATCAAAGATCAGGGCTGGCGTGCATTTCTGATGTTTTTCTTTGTTCGCTTTGCATAAACGATGATCACACGAGTGGATAAAATTGCTCATTTCAGAAGCGCAACAGCAGGTAGGCATTTTAGGAATTTATCTTGGTTAGTTGACAGAGGCAGGCAGCCACTTTTTTTGACTCATTGACAAGTTCTCAGGTAGACAGACACCTCGCCTCGCCTCTCCCTTCCTCTTTCTATTCCTCTCTTGATATTTTTGTCTCTCTCTGTTGCTCTCTTCCACACACAGACACACACCAACGTGGTCAGTGTGTGGCGTGTTGACAGACAGCCGCTCACACACTTCCAGCTCCCGTCGTGCGTGCGTGCCAGTGTATGTGTGAAGAGCGTTGACAGACAGTGTGTGGGTCTGTGACAGAGGGTGTCAGCGCAGTGTCAGAGAGATGTGTTTAGTGTCACACTCTGCTGACCTGATCTCCGGTCGGACTGTCCACTCCGGCCCCGCTGTGGCTCCTTACATAACCCCTGCTGTCATTCACACACCAGCCTGAAGGGATCCACCACTCTTTTGTGCGCAAACACTCGCAGACACAGTTATTTAGTGATATGCACACAATGTATGGATGTCCACGTTTGCAGACACTTTCCCTCTAGATGGAATACCAGATCAGGTGTGGGCTTCAGAGCGTAAATCCTCACTCTTTCGTGTCTTTTTCTTTACAATCTCTACTTTATAGTTTAAGTAGAACTTACGCAAAATATATCTGGAAATGTACAAAAAAAACCCAAAACGCATCTGTGTGGAAATATAGCATGAGCCCGGCGGGTATCCTGGTTCCCCCAAGTGTACTGCCAGACACCTACACATCTTGTTCGACGGTGCTCTGAACTCTGACATTTGCACCATGCTAATTGATGTGTCTATATTAGCATGTGGACTTCTCTGTGCTGGTGTGCAGAGCTAGAGTGTGCTTTCAAGTCCTGGTTTGAGCACACACATTGCTGTTTGTGTGTGTGTGTTGGAGAGATTGAGTGACCCTGTGTGCTGTTCTCTGGCCTGTGGTTATTTGGAGGTCAGTGCTGATGTGGTCTCTGCCTGCGGGAGTGGATTTACCATCTTCAGCCGTATAGAGAGCTGCATCCACTTGGCTGACTCTTCCACAGCGAGAGGGAGAAGTTTCTGCCTTCTCTCTCCCTTTTGGTGTTCGCTCACTATTAGCTTAGATTTTGGGAGCGCTTGAAAAAAATAGGAAACGCTGCAATATGTGGGAATGTTATCAGTATTCCCCTTACATGTGAGCACACTGACATTCTTTTTAGAAAAAGTATTTGAAGTCTCACTTTTCACCTCAAGCCTTCCCTAGCATTAATGTTGGAGTATTTAACCCCAGAATAGACTGCATTTATTATTTAACCTTGTGCTCGGGGGTTTCTGTTTGAAGCATATAAATCATAAAGGTCAAAGATGGTTAACTTAATGATGGACGGAACATTTTAACTAACTTACTTAATGCAATTTTTTTACTGCATTTTCCCCTCAGCCATATCCATGTTTTAATGTTTTGTACTCCTGTTAATACTTTGTAGTTGCTCTGGTGCACTATTTAAATATCTAGTGTATTAAATTGGAACTGAAATATTATTCCTGCCATATGCAGACTACTTTTACCAACAGGGAAGCCTAACCCTAGAACTTGTTTTTCTCCTGCTGTAGGACTAAAGTATTTGAAACATACTTTCATGCACTATTTGGATTATCTTGTATATGTGGTTGCTTCTATAGCAATATGACTGTAGACCTTCGGACTCAGCAGGCGACGGGTCTTTTTCATTAATTGAATTACTAAGAAAGGGATTGCATTCAGTTCGTATGATGAAAAAATAAATAAATCTGCAGAGCAATCTGCAGGGGATACATCATTTTTGCTGTAAATATGGTTTTCTGTGTAATGGTAGCTTCAGCTTCACATTTGATACAGTGCAGGTGCAGTCAAGCACTCCTTTTGTGTACACTTGGGGCCAAGTCAGACGGTAATTATGACAGGCATGGATTGGATTCTGTGTATCTCCACACCGGTTAGGAGTGGACATCAAAGAGCGCTCACCAAAGCCTTCTGCAATAAAAGAGGAGAAAGACAAAGATATTGATTAGGGTGAACATTAGTAAATCTCTTTCTCTCTCCTTTTTTTCCCATCTTTTTCTTTATTTGTCTATCATTTCACTACTACTCTCCCTCTCTCTCTGACTGTCTGATTTGCCTCTATCTGCCTCTACTTATGCTCTCTCCATCCCCCCATGCCTTCCCCATCCACCCCCTCTCCCTCTCCAATCATTTATTTATTGCTGATCTCTTTATTCTGTATTCGTTCGGTTTAGGGACAGTCCACGCTGTGTACGATGGTGTTTCACTCTCACGAACACACGGTGCCGTTATTATCATTCCTTTACACCCGTTCCAAACACTTTTTCTTCCTCCTCATCAACGCAGAGATACCTGGGGGCGGGCGGGGTCACACTGGTCCAATCTAAGGCCGTATTGATTCCATTAGATAATTAATGATCCAGCCAAGGGCCAGGGAGGAGCAAAGGAGAGGTTATAGGAGAGGGATGTGTGATGAGGATGATGGGAGAGGCAAAATTGGTGGATGGGTGTGTGTGTGTGTGTGAGGGAGGGGTAGCTGCAGACGCCAAGGCCCTTGAGAGTTGGAGAGAACCTTGGGTTGGGAATCATCCAGAGTCGTCAAGGTCAATCGGAGCCGGAGCTCCGATACGGAAGCAGAATGCCGAGCGAGTTTGGAATATGGAATGCTGAGCGAGAGAGGAGGGAGAGAGATCTTCATGTCCAGAAGCCGCCGATTGATCAGCAGCTGAAAAATTGTACATTAAAAAGTCTTTTGACTTCCAAATCCTGAGGTCCAACCATGGCCGTAATGCATGATAAGTAGTTTTCAGCCCTCCAACCAGAATACCAAACTTCATCTCCCCAGACACTCCAGACACTCATTTACAACTACTCAACAACATGAAAGGCAAGATAGAAAACTAGCTACATCAAATATTCTGTTCATGTTATTTCCAACCGTGTTTTCTACATCTTCCATGATATTGAACGTTCTCGATTTGATCAAATTTTATTCACAGGAATGCTTCATCACTGTTGTACTGTGTATATACTTTACTTTTACCTTTAGACTTGGATGAATGAAGAACAGAGGAGAGCTGTCAAGAAAGCATTATCAGTTAAATTTTGATTGCACTGAAAACTGAACTGCATATGTCTTAAATGGGCCTTGAATGTTAAAACCTTTTTTTTGTATTTAAGTGGGGGAAGCTTTTATTCAGCTGTGGGCATGAAAACGGAGGAGATCGAGAGGTTGAAAGACAACACCAGGCTTTTTACAGCTTTACAAAAATAACTTGTGAGCACATGGCAGATGAGAGCTGTCATCTTTCAGAATTTTCCATCATTTGTAAATTACAGGAATAGTTGCAAGTTCAACAAAGCTTTTGTAGGTTTACTTGATGTAAATGTGTAAAACTTTCTGCTTGGATTTAGCAGATTTTGTGAATCAGGCTCAGCCCTGATTAGCCTGACCTTCGCAATAGGCCATCAATCAGTATTTGCTCTAAAATGTACTAAAAATAATACAGTTTTTTCACTTATTTTAAGCGAAAGAAAAAAATCTAAAAGTGCAAAAAGTAACATTAAGAGCCTCTGCGTGATGCACTAGGACAGCGGCATCATACACATAATCTGTAAGACTTTCATTGAGGAGAATGAAGTTCTACTCCCATTAAGGAGTCCTTGTTTTATACTTAACTAGTTTTTTTTTCCTGTAAGTTTTCTTTCAGCTACTGGTTGGTAACAAAAGCCATGGCTAAGACAACTAAACTCCTTGGTTAGATCTAGTTTTGGTTGTACCAGATATTTTTACATCATTTAGCGCATGAAAAAGCGCCTTCTCTATTTTCAGAGTTCCAGGGTGACGAGTCACATCTTTAGATGAGTTGATTACAGTTGTAAAACATGACAAACAAACAGAGTGAGGCAGAATTTTATTTGCCTTGACATGTAACTGAGAATGCAGTAGCTGTATGAGAACATCGTTTTTAGTAGACAGCACGCACAGCGATACAGAAAGCAGCAGAGAGAGCAGGAAAGCAGCAGTAAAGACTCTCGCTCTGAGCCGAAATAAAATAATTGCACTTAAGTAAGGTAATTAACACAAATAAAATAGTTTTTCGGTGCACCACCTGAACACTCTGGGTTACACTCCCACTTTCCCACTGACTCTTGTCTCCTTATAAACACAGGGAGGTCCAAGGGTTTCAAAGGGAGGGTCTCACACACACTAACGTCCTCGCAGCCCAGCTAGGGAGGGAGCCCAGAGTGTGACTTTGATTGTTTGCGAAGGTCACCATTATTCTGCTGTACAGAGCAAACAATTCTTCTAAAATAATTCTTTGCTGTGTTGTTAATGTATACAACCCTTAAAACAACATTTTACATATTTCTTTGATATTTTTTAATCCCCAAAATTTGTGAAAAATCCTCTGAAACTGTTGTTTTTATTGTAAACTATAAATCGCACAGGCTCGGTCCTGCTCTTCCCCTTTTTACATGAGTGCAGTGTGCATGTAGTCTCTAGTGGGCAATGAGAACTCCTCTGCCTCCACATTGGCAGTCTTGGCCAGCCTCTGTATTGGGCCCCAGGGGTTGGGGAGATGAGGCATAAAACAACCATGTCTCTACCTAGGGGAGCTGGTGGCATGGCAGTGGAGCTATTGTCTGTCGGCGTGCTGTTTGACTTAAATGTGTTCATTTGCCTGATGCCCCTGACTCCCCATGGGGAGGGGCGGCCCGGGGAAAGGAGGGGCACGCTAACGAACCTCTGACAGCTGGAGGCCCTAATTAAACGTCCCTGCTGAAAATAAACAGAGCAGGAGCCAAGCAAGCAGCCAGAGAGAAGCGCACTGCAAACAGCGGCTGTGAGCGCTCGCCGCAGTGCCCTCCTCTTCTGTTGCTGCTGAGGCTGAGCCAAGAGTGCACGGCTCTATAGGGTAGGGGTCTCAAACGCACACACTCAGGCTGGCACACATGCACAACACTTATGAATATGGAGCACTGCAGCAACATTGTGAACACCTGCGGTCACACTTGATACAAGTTGATCTCTACAGCTGTGGGCACAGTATTTTATTTTTTAATTTTTTTTATTTTTGTTACTTCCAGTGCTCTCAGAAGTTACACTTTTCTTTTTCATAAATTTCCCACTGTGCCATGACAGAATAAGTTGACTCGCTTCTCTCGAGTGGGGTTGTTTCACACTCTCCGTCTAGATGACACTTCTGACATTCAGAAGCCTGTTGTGCTGCTAGCTAGCTGGAGCATTAGCAGTCAAAGTGGCGGGGTCTATTTGGGTGAGTGCATTAATGGGCCGACCAACCAGCGACAAGGTTATGAGGCTGATTGAATAAATACTGTGGAGGTCCCTGTCCATTACGCCCCTGTGTGTCTGCCCAGATAGAGAGAGAGAGAGAGACAGAGATGGAGAGATAGTTTGAGACAGAAAGATGAAAGGAGAGATTAGATAAGCACAGATAGGGTCAATTAAGAGATAAACATACAGGTATAGGTTGAAGAGAGGCTTCCGCCTGTGTGCGTGGTGAAAAATTGAGAGTAAATTGCTTCCTGTCTGTGTCTCCTTTTGATCTCTTTGTCCTACTGTACACAGCCCAATTTGGCATGTAGTGCATTTATCCTGGCGAGGTGGAGAAGGTGACAAAGGTGAAGTTGTTAGACAGAGGTGCAATGCCCTCTGCTCGACCCTGTCTTCTCTCCAGCAGACTCTTGGAAAAGACTGTCAATGTTGCAGGCTGGTAACTTTAGTATCTATCTATCTATCTATCTATCTATCTATCTATCTATATATATATATATATATATATATATATATATATATATATATATATATTATATATATATATATATATATATACACACCACACATACTGTAGTACTATGAAACCACTATACACACACACAACAACTACTGTAGGTTACCTATGTTGGAGTAAAGCCCGAGCCTTAAAACTTTAAGGCTAGGAATATTCTGCCAATTCGAATACCCAGGGAAGATGTTAAATCTGGAAAATTAACCAAACTCATTAAATTTGCAGCTTTATTGCTTTCCTGCTGATTTAAATTTACTTAACAGGCAATCAATTTGTAGGCAAATTGTCTGGATTTCACATAAAATAACTCTGAAGAGCTAGAGCATTTAACATTAGGAGTGCACTAATGTATGAACAGCACCAGTTTATTCTTCCATGTCTTTAATAAACACAGATAAGATTGCCCTTCTCTGCTTCATCTTGGACTGCAGTAACAATCTGCAGGTATAAAAGTTCATAAATTATAGCCACAGTCAGGTGGTCAGTCCCCAGTTTGATCCAGCTTGAAATATTTCAGCTGCAGTTACATGGATTTTGATGTAAAGCATTCATAGTGGAGGATAAGGCGTGCTGATTCTAGCGATCTCCTTACTTTTCCTTTACTGTTACTGCATGCTTTTTGTACATGCATTGCATAATTGTGAACAAAATATTCCCTACTAGAACTACCTCTTCAGTTCCTTTGGATTACTGACCTCAGAGCATGTTCGAAATAGAAGTTTTACATTTCTGCTTCACTGTTGCGGCCTAAATACAGAGTAAAACTATTAAAGTTGATGACCCACTCTTCCCTTTCAACAACTATTCCGCCTTTGTTGAACTGATTATTGACTCCTCTGCCTTTGAACTCTGTCCAAATGCATTAAATGTTGGCTCTTTTCGCCCAGATTTGCAAAATGATATCTGCCAAACCTGCCGAGCTTCTGCTGACCCCTCTTAGCCAAGGTCAGCATAGCCATGCTCAAACTCGAGACATAATCCATTTTCTTTTGCCCTGGCACAGCTCTACTGACATGATTGTGCTGACCCAGCCAGGCCAAAGAAAGAGGAAGTGAGAGAGTGAGAGGCAGAACGAAAGAGAGAGAGGGCATCTCAGGCCCAAGGGCATGACACTGGGGTGCTCGGGGCCACACCAGCCCTTTAAATGTCAACACAGCACAGAGGGGAGGGAAACTGGTGAGGAGCGGCGCTCTGTTTGAGGACAGGAAAGAATATTGGCAAGTGATTTTTTACTGCAGGAGGGTGTTAGAAGCTGGCACAACGCAGCAAAAGATCTGGGACGGGCGGGGTGTTTTGTCTTCAGACATATTCGGTTTAAACGCGAGTCACACACAGGTTTGAATATTCTCTCTGGGATGAAGGGAGACATTTTGAGATCTGTGATTTTCAGAGTAAGTGTGACTTCAAAGGAGGGTTAGTGTTTTGTCTTATGTCTGTTATCTTGGGAGCAGCCACTGACCTTTATGTAGGGAAGTACACACGGTACCTAATTACTCTGCCTCAATCTCTTTCTTCCCTTCTTTTAAATTAATCACTCTTGCCTTCATTAAGATATCACAAGATGGGATCAATTTTCACCCAAGCTTTTGGATGCAAATTATAGTCAAAAGTCAAATTAAAAGTGTTGAATGGAAACTGTAAAAAGAGATAAAGTGTCATTGTTTTCTTAAAATTAAAAGCAGGTTTAAGAGTTTTTCTAGTGTTTCTTTAAAAAAAGGGGGATTAAACCATCAATTTTGATGGAAACAACCCAAAAATGCCATGCGTCTTCCTGCCTGTAGTTCCTGATTATATTGCGGCTTTCATTGGCAGTTCTTGATAGTATCGTTCTTGGCTCTTTTTTCTCACCCCCATTTGTCTCTTTGTCACTTCTCTCCTTTCTTTTTGTGAATCTCCAGGTCTGAGTCCATCACGTCCTCAGCCAATCGAAGCCTTCGTTAACAGCGGCGTGGGCACGTGATTGGAGGAAGGATGGCAACCATGCCATTTGTTAGTGAGGGGAAATGTGTGAGTGTGGAGTGGGATTTCCTGCAAGGACTACTGGCCAAACCTCCCACCCTGCCCTGGTGAGACATCTCTCACACACACACAAACACATGCACACACACAGGCTGAAACTGTATAAGCCTACGTGCATGCCCATGAATTAATCTCTGCAAGATGAAATACATGCATTAACACCCTTGCACTCACTGACAGTCTGAAGAAGCTTTTCTTTTCTTTTTTTTTTATCAACGAAACATTATCCAGAAACATACGCTTTTCTCCTTAGTGCTACATATCACCTGTATTGTTGTTCACCTGCCAATCCTGTCAGAGTTGCGAGTCCCCCACCCTTAGTGGGAGATTAAGTAAATTTGGCTGGAATTATTAATGGGAAGTAATTTACAGGCGGATATAAAAAAAGAACTCTACACAAAGAAATCATGGATAACTGTAAGATTGTAATACACACAGATAACATTACACTGACATTTCATTACGCAAAAGCAATTTTTAATTTGAAATACCCCGAAAATTGAGCTTGTGTCAGATTATCCTGCACTGCTAAGAGGCAGACTGGATCTCATGTGGATTTTACAGCAGAGGTATCCCAGGGTCATATTTAAAATGAGGGGGAGGTTAGGACACTGCAGTTCTTTATTGATCCAAACAAAGCCTTGTATCTGCGAGGGAACGTGTATAGCTGGAGATGTGAAGAGACGATGTACTACAGTTCGGCTAGAGTGACAAAAATGAGAGTCCATTGGCACCACTGCAACCATGCTGACACCACACACACACACACACACACACACACACACACACACACACACACACACTGATTTCACTTATTAGAACCTAACAGGGAGAAACGCAACAGCTGTGTCAGCTGATTAAGATACAAACATATGTAAGCACAATATGCGCACGTCTTTCCTTTGTTCTTTTCTTCTGTCGCACGTGTATGCGCGCACACTCACTCACTCACACACACACCACCCGGTGGTCTGTCTACGGATGAAAATCAACAACACAGACACGAGGGAGAATGGCTGGTTCTCCTCTCTCTCTCTCTGTGTCTCTAACACACACATACACACACTTTATCCCAGCGCAGCACCGACACAAATTGTGAAGTGGCTGTGACAACATAATTCCACCACTCAGGCCCCATTGAGGAGAGTCAATACCCAATCACAGAGACAGGCTACCTGAGCCCCGGCCCCCCTCTGTCACTCTGCCCCTCCCTCGCCTATTGATCCCTCAATCATGGCTTCAGCTCACTAGCCCGGGACCAGATGAGAGGGGGAGCTGGGGCGGGGGAGGAGAGGGTGAGAGGAGAGGGTGAGAGCGAGGGAGAGTAAGAAAAAATAGGCAGTGAGAAATTGTGTGTATGTGTTCACATATGGATTTTGGAGCAAATGGCATTATTAGGACTCTGCTCTGCCCGATAAAAGAAGCGAGTTTGTCTGTAATTACCAGGCCAATCTGCGAGAGATGGGTCAGAATGGAGATTGTTTCACTTGAATTGCAGGAGCCATTCCCATTATGTGTATTTATGAAATGAGTTTTTCAGACTGATGCTGAGGTCATTTTTACAGAGCACGAATCAATCAACAGGTGGTCAGCAAATGGCCATTAAGCGATAGCCCATCAGTTTTTCTTGTCTTGCGTCGCGCTGATTCAGATTTGTGAGCCCCTCTGATCCTTTCTCCCTGTGTTTATCTGTTCCTTCATTTTACTTCTGTCTTTCACCCTCTGCACCACTTTCGCCCTTGTCCCGTTCGTCCTCATACCGACTTCCCTGTCCACATCTCAGTCTCCAGAACCTGCGTAAAGAGAAATCTCGCAATGCGGCTCGTTCTCGGCGGGGGAAGGAGAACTTCGAGTTCTTTGAGCTGGCCAAGATGCTGCCACTGCCCGGGGCCATCACAAGCCAACTGGACAAAGCTTCGGTCATCCGGTTGACCATCAGCTACCTGCACATGCGGACCTTTGCCAGTCAGGGGGACCCACCCTGGAGCCCTCTGCTGGAGGGAGACAGCAACTGCAGCAAAGGTGAGCAAGAAACAAGCAATCACATGAAAAGAAAAGTTTTTGTGACTGAGATATTACAAAGAAGATGACGAAGAAAATTTAGGTTTTATGTTTTCAACTAAAAGAAATATGTACAATGATCTAAACCTTCTAAATGTGGGTTTTACATTGAAAATGAAGCAAATTCTGGTGCACCATTTTTAAAAATGTAACTTAAAAACAACTTTTTTTGTTTATTTGACTTTAACATCAAATGTAGCAGCAGTGTGTTTGCATTAAGATATCATATTTGTCCCAGACTGAATGAGTTTTAGAGCTGTAGACTCAGTACTTTCCCTTTTTCTCTTCTTACCAAAGTTAACATTTTCTCAGAGCCTGGGATGGGATTGGAAAAGTATTATGCTTTCCAGCTGAGTAACAAAATGCCCTAGTAGTGACATACTAGTGAATAATTGCCTAAAATATGATAATCTAGATAACACATTTTTAAGGTCTTTTTGAGGGTCTTGTCCTTGAATTAAAATTGTATTTTAAAAAAACATCCTGGTAACAGAAAATATCTCTATGACTGGTTAAGTGTTGACACTTTTTTCTGGGTATGTCACGAGTAGGTTGTTGTTATCTGTTCACAAAATTCAACCTTGACAAAAGCAATGTGCAAATATGCAGGATTAAATTAAACACGCATATGTGGAATATGTGGAACACTTTCTGCCGATGATTCCTACATTTCAGCCAATATGAAAATTATATAGCAGAGATAAATATGCTGCTTTGTTGCCAAAGGACGCAAACCACTAAAATTCATATTTCGACTCACTTCTCTGTTTCAATCAGAAGCAGACCTCAGCTGTCTGTTCTGCCTACGTACTCCTACCCACAGTGACACCCCACGCCACAAAAATTCAGTTCGGACTGGGGTATTGATCCAGCCTCCTATTAACAATAGTAATTACTGCCACTGTCTATGCGTGCAAACAAGCTCATGCGTTTTCTTTTTTTCCCCTGTAACACACATGCAAATAATCATACAAGTATTTTACATAGACAAGAGTGAGTATGAATAAAATCTATGTTTTTTGTGTGTGTATGCACATAAATATTACTCATATTATAGACAAAACTCCAAAAACATGTTTTCCTTATGTGGAAAAAAAGCAAAGTCCCTATAATAGTCATTTTAAAGTGAAGACCCATTTAAGGGGGAGGTCGGGTTCAGGTTTCAGGTTGTGATTAGACGAGTAGTAGCAGTAGTGGTTAAGCTTAGATCAAGACTCCAGGTAATTATTGTAAGTCAAATTGATGTCCTCTTAAGTTAGGGACACGCAACTGTGTGTTTGCGTGTGTCTGTGAGTGTGTGTCTATTAGGAGGAAGAAAGAGAAGGAGAAGGGGTAGATAATAAAAAAGAGGGAGGAAACTATTGGTGCAATTTGTAATTACTGAAATTAACTATATAACGAGGACAGTGTAATTATATAGCCTGTCTAATTGCTACTATTACTGAGGGGAAATGATGCAGCTACAGTGCAAATAGACGTGTGTGTGTGTGTCCGCCTTTGTGCCTGTTCCTGGTAAATTTGAGGAAATGTGAACAAAAAAAACCTGTCGTATTAACAGCATGTTTCTGTGAGACTGCATGTGGTGTGCTTTACCCACATTATGCACTGCATTTCCTGATGGGGTGAGTACCAGTAATGCTACCAGTGCTGTCTGAGTGTGACGTTATAGTAAAAAATACCAAACCAGTTCTTTTCCCAGTATCCTTTGGGGGCATCATGAAATTTTTACACATTAAGGTCAGTGTGGTTTTCCGTGGTTCCATGGTGTAGTTTGTTAACACCTTCGCGTTACTTGTGAAAGACACAACCGCAGCCTCAGGGTGTCAAGAGCTAGCCTACTCCTAACGTCGGTCATAAGTCTCGATAAATGGGATGGTTATATCAGGAAAGGCATCTGGTGTCAAAATCTGTGCCAGATCAAACATGTGGATCCATCTACTGTGACCCCGTGGGAAAAGAGGGAGAAGCTGAAAGTATCTTTAAGGTCAATGCGGTTTTCATCTGGAACATCGCTCACCACATGAAAACACTCATGTAATATCTTCTTTTTTGCTCGGAGACTTCTAATTTAAGGTGTAGCGTTAAAGACGTATTCCATTATGAAAGAATTAAGATATAAGCATCAATGGGAAGTTTTATATAAACAAATCACCCACAGGCTAATATTGTAGGTCCCACAGGAAGATGGAAACAGGACCTGTACATGACCTGAGACCTCAGATGTTGTCAGTGGATCCCTTTGGGTCTGTGGGTTGAGGATTGTGCTTGTATCTGTTGGTGTGCTAAAAGGTTGGGAACTGGGCAGCTTGGAAGATGAGTCATTCGCTCGGTTTCAAACCCTTCTTGATCAGCTTGACTTCCAACAATGTTTAGGTGTTGGTAGGTGTAAAACATCCACATGAATGCCAAAATCCAAGGCCTCACTGCGAGGGATATCGAGTGTAGAGGTGTCGAGCCAAATATGGGAGCTTGGAAGCAAAACGACTTAACAAAATCAAGCTTTTAATGCTGTATCAAGTTCAGAAATAAATGAAGTCCTCGGGCGCCAGCAGCCTTCTACACACGGCAAGGGGAAAACCACTTGGCTGCACATGAGGAACCCACTCTGGGAACAAAACAAACAAGGGCAAGCAGGATTGTTTATACACAGAATGCTGACAGGGAAATGACAGAGTGGAAGGTAATGAGGCACAGGTGAAAGTAATCACACACAGGTGAAGACAGGACACAAAACGAACACAGGATGCAAACCTGCCTTCAAAGTAAAACAGAAAATAACCAAAAGAGACTGATAGAGATATGAATACTAACACTTAACAAGATGTACAAGACAAGAAAACGCAAAGTGACCAGAGCATGAACATAGAAACGAGACAGAAGAAGGCACAAATGGAAACATGGGGGTGATGATTACTACAACAGCTACTACAAGTAACACACAAAACGTGGATAGAACACAGGATGTTTCAACACTGAATTCTTACCAGAAGCCAAAACATAAAAACCACCAGAGACACAATAACATCACGAACTGTAGGCCATCATATGATCGTCAGTGAAGCTAAACTGAGGCTTACAGTATACGGAGACTAACAAAGAAATCAAAACAGCTTAAAAAGGTGTTAAGCACTGCAAAAATGTTATGTAACTCATGTTATGTTATGTTATGAAACTCAAAAGTAAAACAACGATATACCAGATTTAAAGTCAACATGCAAATAAAATAAGTTACTGATGTATACATGGCCATAAAGGAAAATGAATATTCACGAGATAGCTGAATTAGAAAAAAAATTAACTTCTAATATGGTCTAAGTACATTTTTGTCATAGTTGTAGCTTTCAAATTGCCAGTGCTTGTGTGATACAAACCCTACAATAATCCAGAGGAAACCCCAACAATCAGACGACCCTCTAAATGTAAGCACTTGGCGACATTGGGAAGGAAGAACTCCCTTTTAACATGAAGAAACCTCCAGTAGAACCAGGCTGTACATACAGACAAGTTGCACATGGTGACTTCTGGGCCCTAAGGGGCAATGTAGGACGGCTTTAAAGATTAGATATGGTATATATCTGACCACTTAATAGCATGGATGACCTCAAAGCCAACATATTGCTTTTAAAGAACTTTGAACTGCATCCTGTTGCAACTTGAGTCTAATCTACAGTCATAGTGTGTGAAAACATGTATTCCTATGCATCAGCCCATTGTTGTACATCAATATCTCATCATCCTTTCTGCGCAGGACAATCTGATTGTCTGAGTGATATTCATATACTAGCACCCATACACACAGCCGCAGCCTTGACTCTACGCATGAATTGCGAATTGTTTTTCCTCTGTATTCCTGACTTTTCTTGGCCTTGATAGAAAATACCTCCTGTTCAGCATAGTTGGTGTGCAGGTAGTAGTGCTTCTTGCCCTGTGTACAAAGTGGAAGTGCGCTGAAAAGATGTGAGGTGTGCGGTTTACGCTACAACGAGAGGCACTTCTCGTACAAATGTGAGCCACAACGATAAATATATAGAGCCCCCGCGGAAGCTGCTACGTGAAGGTCGAGAAAATTGTGAATTATCTTTCACATTCTTACCACTAGGTCAACATCTGATCTGTTAAGTATTTAATTAAATATTTGGAGATTTCTTACAAGCAGGTCACACAGTCTCCACAGGGCCTATATTGAAAATGCAATGCTAATTTGGACATCAGTTTGAACAAGTCTACCCACAATGCATTGGCAGGGTTTTAAGTGTGATGCATGACTTTAATTCCGTTAGTGGAATGTGGTCAGAGATCTGGCTGAAAGGGAGCGGAGGCCAGAGAGCAGGGGAAGGAACAAATGTAGGAGGAATAAAGACAGAAAGAGAGGAGGAAGGAAGAAGGAGAAGAGTGCGAGGAAATTGGGATGGGGTGTGCTGGGGGGTGGGGGTTGCATTCCTCCACATTCCCTCTTGTCCGGGGTTTTTGGATGGGCAGCGGAGAGGGAAGGAAGGTGGAGGGTGGAGGAGAGGAGAGGGATGGAGCGCAGGGGAGGGGCCGGAGTGGCTTTTGTCTGCTTCCCACGTTTCAAAGCCAGTCTTGAAAAATGAATAGACAGAGGAAAATCAATTGCATGACCTTCACAGAGAGAAAGAGAGAGATTGAGAGAGCGGGAGAGAAGGAGGAGAGAGAGAAAGAGACAGAGTATGGAAGGAAAGGAGCAAAGGAAAAGGAAAGGCTGAAGGCAGGGAAGGTAAAATGACCCATGCTGTATTTGGTATTTGTGCACCTGTTTGCACAGCATATTCAAGGACTATTTGACATAATTTATATTTCAAAGCCTCTGTATTAAGTAAATTTTGCTATCAGGGACAGTTTTTTCCCCCATACTACACTTCCTTTGAAAAAAATCCAGGAAGCCTGATTCCTATTCCTAAGCTTTCTATTGCTTGTGATAAGAATCTACTTAAACTTAGTGGCAGATCTGCAATCAAGCAAACTGACAGTTTAACCAGATTCTACAGGTGAAACCAAAGCAGTCTTCCTGTTGGACAGGCAAGGTTAAACAGGTTAGTCCAGGCGGTGTAGTGTGATGGTGTGCTGTTTGTTTAAAGTAATTCAAGGCTTTTTGGAGGTTTATATACATTTTTTAAACCTCTGACACACTCTGTATTATGCTGCTCTGCACTGGCAAGAATAAACCACACCCAACCATGCAGACAGTATTAATGTTTTTATAAAATAACAAATAAGAACATAATGTAAAAAAAAAACATTTTATTAGGTTCAGCAGAATATAAATTAGTCCAAAAGTATCTTTTGCACTTTGGTTCAGTTTTTACTTTTGCATGTTAGTTAAAGATAATGTAGGGTTTGTTAACAGTAAGTGCAAACATAATAATAATAATAATAATAATAATAATAATAATAATAATAATAATAATAATAATAATGTAAAGAAAATAAGTTGATTGTGGTAAGACAGAGATATCTTTTAAAATTTCCTATCTGAAATTAACTTTCTACTTTTATTTTTGTTTAATAAAACAGAAAAGGGGGGAAAATATCAACCTGTAACAGGTGTGCAGGGCAGCTGGAGAACCCCCTCTGCCTTTTTCACAAGGCACAGTGCAATGACAAGTCAGCGCCAGCAACAGGGCCAGCTGAAGTGTTTTACTGTCTCGGCTAGTGAGGTCAAACACACCTCTCCCCTCCCCGGCGCTGGTGACATTGACTTTCATTCTGCCTCCACTTGCTCGTTCTATCTCGCTCTCCCTCTCACTCTCCCCCTCATTTCTTTCATTGCTTTCGTCTTCCCTCGCCTCCCCTTCTGTCTCCCCCACCTCTTCACGATCTCCCTGCGTCTGCCTCCCCTCTAATTCACAGCGTTTAAAGCAGCCTGAGCTTTTAAGGGAAGTTAATTGCACTCAAATTATGTTCGACCGCAAAAGGAGTGAGGGAGCGATGGAGAAGAGACGGAAAGATAGAGGACAGATAGAGGGAAGGAGGGAGGGATGGATGTCGGCGTGAGAAGATAATTGTGCCAGAGAAGGACGCTGCGATTAGGGTCACTTTTTCTCTCGCTGTCTGTCGAACGGCCGAAACATCACATTTGGATTGGTAGTAAACAACTTGGCAAGTGACCGGGCTCTTGTTTTGAAAGGGTGAAGCTGCGGTGGCAGAGCCAAACTTAAGAGACAGAGATGAATAAGAAGACACAGAGAGAGGAAACTGAGAGAGAGAAATGGGGGTTCACTGTTTGGTTCCCATGGTAACATCCTAACCTGGTTAAAAGAGGTTGACACTGTGGGGGTGGAGTCTGTGTGTCTACAGCCCCCCACGTGGGGATGCTTGGCTGTGTGTGTGTGTGTGGTCATTCCTCTGGACTGAACTGGGACTAAATTATGTATTAGACAAAAGTATCATGAAAATCATTCAAATTTTTTCATTCAATCATTCAAATCTTTTCTGCTTGTGAAGCGCTGGGGAGTCCGTGCAAGTTGACCTCTGAGTCAAATCATAATTAACGTGTCCATTCCTGCCCTGTCCCATTCTGTCTCTTATTCCCACAATGGAATTAAATCTCTTAGCAGAGTCCCGGGAAGCTAATGGAATCGGAGTGTGACAGAACAGCTCGATCAAAGACCTCAGCCAGCCCTGCGTCCAGCTCTGCACACAAGTCACGGTGTTTATTCGCACAAACTCACTTAAAGGAGAATTGCAATTTAACGCATCTTAACTGAAGTCAGGTTTTATTGCTTTTGAACATCTTTTTATGGTTAAAAACTGAAGGATTTGATGAGATCAGGGATCAAAAAAAGAGTAATCAGGCAGTCACACATTTTTTAAACAAGTTAACAGTTCATGCAGGAAACCAAAACTGGGATGTCAAACTAATTTTAGTACATAAAGCTCAAACAGCCCGGACCAGTAAAACCAAACATGCACATATACTCATCATAATATATGTCATTACTTTTTGTAGCATTACATGTGCAGTGTCTTTTTTAATAGGAAGCATGTCAAACTGACAGTTACTTAGGCCTCTGCATTGGGTGAATGTAGCGTTTCAGGTCCCGGTTCAGGACACGATCTATTCTTAGCGACATGCAATGCTTCCTGGTGCAAAATTCATTGAAAAGGTCAAACATGACGCCCTCCTTTTCTGCAATTTTCACATTTAGCAAAAAAAAATTCCAGCGGGCTGTGTTTTGACTCTTTGAGGGCTGCATGTTTGACACCCATGATCGAGACCACTTTTTTGATTTAGGAGTTGAGTTGAAGCCCTCTTTCTTTCCAGCGCTTCAGCTGGGCCAGCAGTCACAGATACAGGAATCTGGCAAATTAAACTTTTATTACACTGAGTGCCACCACTTTTTTTCTTGGCTGAAGGTGATCTTTTGGGGCAAAATTCTCTTGGTTATATATTTATGCTTAAACAAGAGGGAATAACGTCCGGTTGTCTGTACAAAAGAGTTAAGATTCACAAAAATATTCCAAAATCTTGTTTGACCACAACAATATTCAACTACAAATGATGTTTTCAGGCACAATGATGAAATGATGAGATGTGATGTCCAAAACTATCTAAATGAAACATTTAGCAGATCTGAAGCACTGCTTTAATAACGTGGCCACATTGTTGGTTTGTTAATGTCTGTCCAATCATTTGTCATCTGTTTTGACTTGGTCTACCAATAAGGCGCATGCACAGCAAGTTCAAAATAAGATCTAAGTTGTAAAATAATATGTTATTGTTTGAATTATGATTTATAATGACATCAAATATTATAGAAGCTGTAATATTAAGGTATACACACAGAATAATGCAAAGCCCTCACTCGCACACGGGCACACACATAGAGAAGTAGGGGTTCACAGTAGCACTACAGAGGGATCTTTGTTCTCAGAGTGTGATACCATCAACGCTGTGAGACTCTTTCCCTTCACATGTGCGCAAGAATACACCACACACGCGCATGCTGTGCGCACAAACACACACACACACACACACACACACATCAGGTCCAGTGTTTTGGTTTCCTGGTTGCCCTATTGTACTGTGGCAGTCTTTAATAAATGGTCCTCTGTGTATTTGTGTCTGCGTGTGTGTGCAGGGGTGTGACTCATCTGTCAGCCCCGCTGGCCTCATGTCACATTCAGCGTTTCCTTGGGCCCGCTGACACTACTCAGCACAACTGATCACCCACCATCACCGTCGCTCCTCCAGGGTTCTGTGGCACGAAAGCCAGAACAGACACACACACTTTCACAACAATCGAAGTGCGTTTGTCTTCTGTTTTGATTAATTCTTATATGGTTACCACGGGGGTTGATTCCTCCAAGCTTCCTAGCACTGCGGCTGCATCGCTGCCCCACAAGGGAGCCTGCTAGGCAGGCAGAGAGCGAAATGGGCTCCCCATCCCCCTCCAGGCAGGGACTGACTAGGCTGAAGGGTCCCAGCACCAGACCCCCTTTCATAGCCCTGAATGGACTTGCCTTATTTAAATTCACACTCTGTCACACAGGGGGACCCCAATCTCACAATGCCACTGTGGCTTTGTCCGGCAACTCTGTATTTATGTGTGTATGTGTGTGTGTGTGAGAGAGAGAGTTTGTGTGTGTGCACGGGTATTTGTGTTGTTTAATCGGGGAGCATGTTGCTGCTGTGTAGTCTGTGCATGAGAATTCATTGCTGTGTGTATTCCTAAAGTGTGTGTATGTGTGTGTCTATAGCTCTAATGGAATGCCTCCCTCTTCTATTCAACAAACCCACATCACAAGCAGGCAGCTGGGCAATATATATGTGCGTGTGATTGTATGTGTGTGTGTGTGTGTTGGTGGGTGTGTGTGTTCCGATCCCCCCTCTGTGTTCAGTTGTAACCCACAGCAGCGCTTTCATTTTCCTGTCATAACGTGTATTGATTTCCCGCAGCCTTGCAGCGACACACACATACACACGCGCAGATATCCAATGATCCTTAAAGGCACGCACACAGACTCACACGCGTACATACATTTATATGCTCTTATACACATATATTTTGGGTACACACGGACATACGCAGTTTGTCTCCATTGGACGGGGAACATTGTGTTCAAAAGCAGCCCTGTTGGAGTGAGATTAGTTCTCACATATGGTCCCCACTTTTGCAATCACACACTTGCAGGTGCATAAACACCGTCACACACTCCTTCTGACATAAAACAGTAAATACACCTGATTGCAAAATTAATCTTCCACGTCAGTGGCGGCACCCCCAACCCCCATGCCCAGGTTTGCTTTGGAGAAAGTGATCACTCTCTCCTTCCTTAAGGTTTTTCATTTTCCCTACCCTCTGTGCTCCTCTCATACCTATCTTCGCCCTCCTCCCCTCCTCCTCCACCTAACCACCTCCAACTCTATTTGTATTGTAATTGCCTTGGTAAACACCACCACTTTGGCACTGAAGCAGCTCTGATAGCTTGTGTTTGGGATGCATTAAGAGTGGTGATGCAGACACTGTGTGTGTGTGTGTGTTTGCTTGTTTGTTTGTATGCCTGGCAGAGATTGAGTGGTATGCGTCACGCAGCGCTCCACCTTATGTGCACTTTTTTTTTTTAAGCATGGTAAATTCTTCTTTTATCAGACATAATTGCTTCAAGTTTCACTTTTGATTTTGCTGAAGATTTTAAAGTTGTGAAAGAGATCCCACGTTAATGCAAAATCCTCTATTTCCAGATCAATTTGTGTAATCACTTATTCCTCAAAGCTGTATTAACTCATCCAAAAAAATGGAAATTAATCCATCAGCGTGGCTTAAACCTGACCGGCAAAATGATTTCCTACATATTAAGACGTTTGTGTTTTATTTATGCAGCTTTGACTAATTAAGTTGCTTCTGATGGTTACACTGACCAAGAGCATGACCTTTCTAACTGTAATATGTGATCTTAACTGTCTAGTACTAAACATGGAGACTTTTTTTTAGCATTTTGTCATACTACAGTAATAAAAACACTGTTAAAACACACACCTTACCTACAGAAACCCAAATTTCTGCACTGAAAAAGCCCTGCTCATGATCAATTAACAAAATCTACTCACCTGCTATAATATCAACAGGTATAAAATGCTGCCCGCCAGCATTTTATGACAATGTCTGTCTCCTTTTTCTCTGCAGTTAGACGTTCATCTCATTCTCTGGCGACTGACATGTTTGAGCAGCACCTAGGGGCACACCTCCTGCAGGTAACGACCGCATCACCCACACATTGCTTCTTGTATCGCACTGATTATGTCTATAGTTGACTTTTTTTTGCCATGCTTATGTTGTGTTGTTAAGCAGAGAAACTAGTTTTTTCAGATGTATCAAAAGTTGAAGTTAGAAATGTTTTTTCCCCTCCTAACAGTCACATTTGTTTGATTATCCTGCTGTACTAAGTCACTGCTATGTGTGATCACAGCCTGCACTGGCTCAAGTCGTTCTGCCTTGACTCATATTTCCAGGCAAATTCCTAAACACAGTCACACTCAGACACAGAAGCACATCGCGTAACCCTCAGATGCTGCCAAAGAATACCTCCCTTTTGCACTAACAGACGAACACAGCCCGAGGGGTACTCTGGGGCAGGAGGGCTGCTGGGGTGACGAAATGCAGAATGTAGGCAAAGACTCAGAGGAAGAGCAAAGGAGGTAGCACTGCAGATTGTACTTTGGAGGGAGCTTAGGGAGGGGGAGGCGGTAGGAAGAACAGGTAGGAGTGGGAACAGGTGGAGGGATAAAAGGAGAGTAGAGAAGTGAGAAGGTTGTGGTAAAACAAAGAAACATTACATATGTCTGCTCTCCTCTGGCATTTTAAAGAGGAAGAGAGGCTTAGAGAACGGCACTGATAGAAATCAAATTAACGCTCCAGAAAAACTGTATGATTCTTCCCCTCCCAGCCGTTCTTCCACAGTAATAGCCTGATAATTGCACTTTAGTTCTCCGACATTCATGCGGCTGGTTTCTCCTCGCCGCGACACGCGACACACGACGCTCCACACCCCGGCCACACATTTGCATACTGGATGTGTCAGTTGCATAAATTACCACTGCCACTTTAAGCACTAGGCCGCCAAAATAGCAATCATTTTTCTAGAGCAAAGTGGCCCTGGTGTGTGTGCATGTGTGTGTGAGGCTGAGACTGTGTCAGCTCACTCCTGGATGCTTGTTATGACGATTAATATTATTCTCTGAAGCAGTCCCGTCTAATGGGCTGGCTGTATACCTTTCACTTCTCATTAGAATCACTGCAGGCCGTAATGACTCTGGTTCTATCTGTGTCTGTGTTTATTTGTCCGTGTGTGTGCGTGTGTGGCTGGAGATCCAGGATGAAGCTTCGACTCTTGGTTTATTACGGCTGATTGGAACAGCCCCTGGTCTATAAGCTCAGTTTCTCATGTCTCGTTGCTGAATTTGTTTAAGTGCGCCTTTCTTGATGCACGTGCGTATGTGTGTGTTCGTGGACGTCCACACCGCATGCGTTGCGTCTGCCTCTGTTTTGTTCACCGTTTGTTCGGTCACGCAGGTCTCACTCGCAGCTGTCGCGCGTGTAGCTGCGTCTATGGGAATTGTTTCATGTCTATTCACATTTATGCACGTCATGTGAGTTTTTTGCGCGCGCGTGTGAGCGTGCTCGCCAGTTGAGAGAAGAGGCCGAAGGGTGATGGGTTGTTTGTTCTCTAGCTCATTGTAATTTGTTCGATACACGCTAATTGCTCTAATTTGTCTGTCTTGTTTCTGTTTGCCTTTATGTCTGCGTCTCTGCGTGCATGTGTGTGTGTGCGTGTTTTTGTGTGCCCACGTGTGTGTCCCTGTGTGTTTATGTGCACAGTCTCTAGATGGCTTTGTGTTTGTGGTCAGCCAGGAGGGACGGTTCCTCTACATCTCAGAGACAGTTTCTATCTACCTGGGACTCTCACAGGTAAGACAACCTCATCTCACTCTCTTTATGTCTCTCTCACACAACACACACACCCACACACACACGTGACCACATAATCCTTTATTTACAAGTGCATTTGCACACATGTGCCTGTCTTCTCTTTATGCTTTCATATCCCTTCCCAGGAGCGCATGTGTTTGTGTGTCTGTGTGTGAGTGTGAATATCTTTGACTTCACTCTCTGTGCTCATCTCTGGAGTACAACTCTCACAGGGGCAATGCTGCTCTCTCTCTCTAGCTCTCTCTGCCGCCCTCTCTCCCTCTCCAGGTGCTCACCTCTGTTGATTGCCTGTGGCCTCTTGTACTGTGAATGTTAAGTCCTGCCATTTTGCCCAGATGCATAAATAATAACAGTAATTACTGGCCTAGCAATCAAAGTGTCGCCCCAGCGCGCTGGGCCTGTCTAGGGGAACAAATCGATAGGCATCTTAAAAGCCACATTGATTGTAGGGAGGGGGAAAAACACCAAGGGGGATGGGAAGATAGATAGAGACAGCCAGAGAGAGAAAGAGAGGGGGAGGAAAGGAGGAGAGGTGTGATAAGAGAGAGATGTTTCAAACTAAGAAGAATGGGTACAGCACGAGGGAGCGAGAGAGAGGCAAGTGTAACAATAACAGATGTAACTGAGGGTTTTTTCTTTGTTTAAGGGCAGTCGCTGAAACCATTAACAAACTTAAGAATAAGTTTTAAGGATATGTTTGGGTTTTTTTTCCTTTTAGTACAGTACTCACATGAAGGAGATCTCATTAGTCTCCATTGGTCCTTGGCCACCATTATCATTCATATCTGTACTGACTGGAAAAATCTCTAAAAATATATATGTATAATTATCAGAGCAGATAAATCAAACAGATGTTGTCCCCAGTTATGAAATCACTGTAACTTAGGGATATAATGTCAGAAGTAGTTTTTTGTTAAGCAGAAAATGTGATATTAAATAAAAAATATATCTATACACATGCAAGAGGATAACAGGCTTAGCTTTTAAATCATTGCTCATTGTTTCATTTAATTTCAGATGGATGTCGTACTTTCTTTCTGTATTGTTAAGGCTGTGTAATTCTTTAATTGCATACTGATATTGACTGTTTTCAGTCTATTGTGATTGCTGCACAGGTGATGAATGTTACTACATTCTTGTTTTACACCGTAATACAAAGAAAAAAATGCAGCAAGCAAGTTTGAAATGGAAAGATTTTCTTTAGATGCATTTTACTAAATCCTTCCTCAACTTTGTTAAGTTGCACTGATAGTCTGTAATTTTGGCCCTGGTCATAAATATACTTTCCTCCACCTGCACACAATGATGTCCTGAATTGCACCTGTAAGTCAGTGTAAAGAAAACTTGAGGGGGGAAATAGGTTTTTAGTTTTCAGATATTTAGTCATTGTTTAATGTTGAACTGGAGACTTGTAGGAAAAAAATGAGCTCACTGACTCCATTTTTTTCCTGATGGAGTTTCATATCATGAAGAGCCACAAGACATGTTTGTCCCCCCTCCCCGTGTTCTCACTACTCTCTTGACCCCCAAAATTGTTCTTGCAACAGAAGATATAGTTCAGTCTCTTAAATCAGTGGTTCTCAAGCTTGTTCTTGTATGCTGAGCTTGAAAAGTTGAAAAAGTTCACACCTCACTTTGTTTTTACTAATTATTCACAATAAAAAAGAATCAAAAATCACATTTTCAAGATGACCTCATCAAGGCCTTTCTTATTTTCCACATATACAAATATTCATTCAGTTTCCCTCGATGTTTTTGTTGTGGTTGTCCATGCCACTCCTGCAGAGCTGCTGTGCCTTACAGATAGAGGAGGCTTCAGAAGGCGCTTGCAATAAGGAAACATAGGTCTGTCCTTTCACAGATCACTCTCTGTCTCCCATTTTCACTGGGAGGAGTTAAGATGCGGGGAAGAGAAAAAAGTGAGGGAAGCTTGAAGACATGCTAGCATAATAAAAAGCACCCATTGCTCTACAGCTAAGATCGATTCACAGCAAGTAAGGAGAAGAAGAACGATTACAAGGCCTAATTGCTCTTAATGTGAGGCAGACTTGAAACTATTCTTTAAACTTTCCTGTCATGGGGCATTCAATGAAGGTTAATATAAAGTTGGATTAGGACAAGGATTGTCTTGAATTGTCGTGGGCGTTTTTGAGTCTTCTTTGCAAACACACACACACACACACACACACACACACACACACACACACACACAATGTACATGTAAACACAGAGAGATACAAAAGAAAGTGACGTAGAGAAGACAGAACAAAAAGGGGAGCTGCAGAGAGGAACAGCGAGAACCAGACAGACAATTACAAGAGAGAAAGAAAATAAAGCAGAGGAATATGGGGAGAGACGGTGGTAAAGAGGAGCGAGAGAGTCTGAGTGTGTAAATAGAGTTTAAATGTGCAGTAGGAATGAAATTCGCCTTGGGATTGCCTAGGTAAACAAGACAGCCGAGGCTTTGGTGGAGATGCTAATAAAACAGAGCTGTTCTTATCAGCTGAGCAGATGGCCTAACCCATCACATCTCCTCAAACTGGGCCTAAGCCATCAGCATTCTAATGAAATTATTTATGATCTAAGATTACGTTCCAAACCTTAAACATACAGTGCCACGTTTACCTTCCCGAAAAGATGAGGACGGCCGGGCACAGAGGAGGTTTATGATGAGAAAGACACAGCCAGAAAGGGCAGGTAGACGGGGTTCGGGGAGGGGAGCGAGCGCGAATATACAGTGTGTTTATGGACACAAGCAATGAGATGGAAAAACGCACAACAGGAAAGAAGGGAAGGTGGGAGGGAGAGGACAAAACACTTCAATATACTTTGCTGGTGAGTGGAGGCGGACACAGGGGAGAGGGGAAGGACAGACAAACAATGTTCTGAGTGAAAAAGTATAAGTGGTTGTTTGTTTTAGAGGGCATGTCGCCCCTGTGGACCGCCCCAGCCCCGCGTCTCCTGTCCCCCCGTCTGACCCCTCTGCCCTGGCTTACCACCCGGGCCACTCCCCTGACAGTGGGGTTGCTTAGCCGACTTAGCCCAGGTCAGGCACCTTGACCAAGGGCACAGCCCTCCGCCCATTCCCCTGGCGCACAGGTATCTTTTTTCTTTTTTGTCTGGCTCACTTGGTTTTCAGGCCCAGGAGCACGAGGGATAAACCTGGGAGCGACACATAGCAGATGAGGCAGGGGGGAGAAGACATGGAAACAGAAGAGGGGAGGGCAGAATAGCTGGAGAGACAAAGGTTGGAGAAGATGAGGGAGGAGACATGAAAAGGATGGAGGAGTAAAAGTAGGATAAAAAAAGGGATAAATGGGGTAAAGAGGAGGGAGGAAGGATGGTAGATTGAGGGAGGAGAGAATTGATCTGCGAATGGTTAGTATGCAGCCCCCACTCCACCTCCGCCCCACCCCATCTTCCCCTCCCTCCTCTCCTCTCCTCTCCCATCAGTCAGTGAGGGCTGAGGGCTGAGAGTATGTTGTGGACCACTGCCCGGATGCCTCATACATATTAAAGCCCCCTGCTATTATTTATATCATGTCTCTGCTTCCCCTGCTCGCTGCCCCTCGTCCCCACCACACCACCATACATGCATGCACGTGCATCTCTGCGCGCACACACACACAGGTTCACACAGATGCGCTGACAGACAACTACTCGCACAAACAGTGACACACAATGACACACGGAGACATAAAAACAGACAGTCTAGTCACATACGCAGGGAAACAGAGGCGCGCCGTGTGCTTGCATAGGCACAAACGCACACACGCAGACACACACACGCTCTCAGAGAGATTTGAATGATCTCGGTCTCTCCTCACGCCTCCCTTTGCGCCACATTCTATACCTGTTTTTATGTCTGAGCCTGACTCATCCTCTCAATCGCTTCGTCCCTTCCTCATCTTCTCATTTCTGTCTGATCTTTTTTCAATCTCGCCCTCCTGCTTGAGATGAAGTGATATTATTCGGATAGGTCTTAAGCCCGGTAAAGCCCATAAGGACCTGTTCGCCTCTCTACCTTGTTTTTCAACACCACCGGGTCGAGGGATTTTGCCTCTTTCAAATGACTGGTCCAGTGTTCTGAGCAGACTTGGACCTTGAAAATGACAATGTGCTAACAATTACATATACATGGATAAGTATACAAACAGATAGATGCTGATATAATCGGTAACATGAAATGCTCAAAGCGAGGTTCATCCAGAGTTTAATAGAGATATCCAGCCATTTAATGGACAGCTGCAAACTCTTAACTTTAAAACATTAATGAACGAGTCAGTTTTGATGTCAGACTCAAAAAGCACGCAGCTGTAGAGTGCTGACGTATTATCGACGCTGAGGAGAAGAAGGATCGGTAAACAAAAACACTGAATTTTCCTCGTGTTAAAAATTCTTGATTAAAAAGAGTTTGCTGACGTACGTGAAGGTCAGCTAGCACAGTGCTGTTGGTCTCCACATTTACCAGCCTCACCTGTTAGAGCTGGACAGAGAACGAGGGAGAAATAAATACATTAGACCTCAACAGCACAGTCTTTGGAAGTGAAAAGTGAAAAGAGTTTGCCAACTGAGAGCCAAACACACACACACGCTTGCTGTATATTACTCTGCTGAGCCGTTATCAGAGCTTCTGCTTATCACTGTGGGAGCTGCGATCCAGTGTGCTCTTATGTGATGCATGAGGTTAGCTGAGAAAAGAGACATTTTTATAAAGAAAAGAAATGTAAATAATGTCATTCATTTAATTCCCCTTTGTGTAGGGGGGCATATATTTTGAGGTTTCTGCTTTTTATTAGACCCCTGAACTATCTGAAACCTGTGTTGCTCAATGTCTTAATGGTTAAAATGCATAAGATTTAATTGATTTTTCTTATCTTGGACTTTCTCAATAACTGCATTTATTATTGTCTTGATGCTATCAGATATTAAAATCCTCAAATATCTATCCAAATATGTTCCCAGGTCAGCATGGTCAGCTGTTCTCGCACGTTTTCAAAGTGTGACAGTAGCACAGTTGTTACGGGATAATTACTTTTCGAGTCTTGCAAGTATGCAGGGCAGCCTCTCCATATGGTGCCCATCAAATCTAGTATTTAATAATATGTTTATTACAGGTGGCGCAGTTGCGAAATGTGGCACCGTCTCCCAAGAAATTAAGGCCTGCGTGTCTGGCGCTGAATAACATAAGGGGTGATAAAACCTCGTCTGTCATCTCCCCTCACTCGGTGGGGTTTCCTACATCTTTACCCCTCTCTGTTCCCTCATTGTCGGTCGCTCTTATTCGCCTGCTCCCGCCTTCCTGTTCCCCTTCTTCCTCTCCCCCGGCTGTGATGTCCTTGAGGGCCTGCTGAAGCTCCCATAAAGCCTGCAGTAAATGGCTCTAATCCGGTAATAAATGGCTGTGTCCTACAGACAAGGGTGTGAGGCTGCTGCAGCCACGGCTTTATCAGATGGAATAGTATTGGCACACACACAAATGCGCGCACACACACACACAGACACACACATTCACAGATGTAATGGAACCTGCATAGATGTGTGTAAGCATGCATGCCCCCCCCCCCCTTTTCTGCTTCTCTCTCACACACACACTTATTCATGCTGCTTCAGATGGAATCACACCTTCTTCAATTGTGCCGCTTTTATGGATGCCATGCAAGAGCAGTGCCATTATTGCCTTTAAATGATTAGAGATGCGACTATGATGCATTATGATGATAGGATCATATAGAGCTGTATGAGCTGTTACGCTGCTGCCTGCTGGGATAGACTGTAACTGAATGAAGGAGCTGGGAGGGACACGGGGAATAAGAAGTATAGTAATGTGACCTTTGGAGATAGTTGGAGTTCACCTGTTTTTAATCAGCAAATACAATTGATTTTTATCTCCTCCTGGTTTTATTTGTGTAGCACTGTAGTCACTTGATCCTCCGAGACAGGACTTAAATGTGTGTGTGTATGTGTGCGCGAGCATGTTGGAGGGATGGCAGGTGGGGCTGTCTTACATCCTCTCATTCCTTGTTCAGTTGTAACCCAGAGCGGCACTTTCATTTTCCCGTCATAACATATATTGATTTTTTTTTCAGTGCACTTGTGTGTGTGTGTGTGTGTGTCTGTGTGTATTTGTAGGCGTGTGCTCGCTCACGTATAGTTATTTTTGCACAAAGCGTCTGGTTTTGATCGGTTTGTGTGTGCTTCTCTTCAGGTGGAGCTGACTGGCAGCAGTGTGTTCGACTACATCCACCCAGCGGACCACGTCGAGATGGCGGAGCGGCTGGGAATCAGGCCACATCTACGGGCCGAGGCCGGCTGTCACACAGCCCCTGAGAGCGCTTCCAGCTCTGCGTCCACCTCCTCCTTAGCTGGTACCCCTGAACCCGGTACTGTCATGGCAAGAAAGCAGAAAGAAATATAACAAATACATAATATGATTTTCAACAATTCACTGTGCTCAAATGGCATTATTAAGACAAAAGTCAAAAAAAATATTCTTGAAACAGCTAATGTTATTTTCTCATCCCCAGCAGCTCCATCCAGTCCTCATTCTCCTGCCGACGATCCACCCGAGCGTGGCTTTTTTATCCGCATGAAGTCCACGCTCACCAAAAGAGGCCTGCATGTCAAGTCTTCTGGATACAAGGTATGAGAGGAAATGCGCCACCATAATTTGAGAACATATTATGCATTCCTTAGCTTACTTGCATGTGTTCGGAATAAAATAACAATTTGGGTTTGTGCTGCTGGTGTTTCACACACACGCACAAGGTGGTCATTGCCAGTATATTTTATGGCTGTGCCCTTATTTCGCTCTGAACCGCTCCACGTATCACAGTTTACTGCGCTCACTGCTAATATGTCCAAGTTTATTACATATTGATAAATGCTATATTTTCTAAATCAGTGCATCAAACAGCTCTGATTCCACCTGATCTTTATTTAGTAATCCTCTTATAGACTGGCTTGTGCGTATGAGTGCGTAAGAAAGACTTTGTGCTTGTCAGGTAATCCACGTGACGGGACGAATCCGCTGCCGCCCCGCTCTCGTCCCGGGCTCCACCCGATCAGTGCGTCGACCGATGGGTTTGGTTGCGCTGGCGCACACTCTCCCGCCCTCCACGCTTAATGAAGTCCGCATGGAGAGCCACATGTTTGTGTTCCGAGTGAACATGGACCTACAGGTTACATACTGTGAGAACAGGTAATCCATCTATTGTTTTGCCTTTTGGGAGTCGCTCTATCTTTCATGTTTTTTCATGAGGAGCTGGCAGAGCACCCAGCCAGTTGGTGGTGTTAGCACACACATCTGCTTCTGTTTGGCTGACAAATGTGTGTGTGTGTGTTTTTTGTTTGTTTGTTTGTTTTTCTTCCTCCAATGCTCTACAGGATCTCTGAGTATATGGATCTGACTCCAGCAGAGGTAGTGGGACATACCTGTTACCATTTCATCCATGTAGAAGACCTGGAGAACCTCCGGCAGAGCCACGAGGACTGTGAGTCACATACATATGGATACGTATAATATATGACGTTCATCCCCATCCCTCTCTTTCTTCAAGTATCTGAACTTGGCAGAGCTGCTACAAGAGCCTGTTGAAATCTCCTCCTGTACTGTTGTTAGAGGCGCCCTCTGCTGCCACCTTCATGAACTGTCAAACCATTAACAGGTTTCTTTTCTTCCCATCTTTGCTCCTCAGTGCTAAGAAAAGGCCAGGTAGTGACTGGTTATTATCGCTGGCTCCAGAGGAGAGGAGGGTACCTGTGGATCCAGTCCACTGCCACTGTGTCCATCAACCACAAAGCCCCCCACGAACGCAACGTTATCTGGGTTAACTACGTCCTGAGGTCAGTAGAACCTGAGCAAAGCTGAAACCGCCGTTTCTCCACGAGTGCTGTTAGGAAGTCATTTTATGTATGCAGGCATCACACTGTGTACAGAGACCCTTTGAAGGGATAGCTGATGAAATGTAGAGGGATTATTGGGATAGGGAGGTTCATTTATTCCAGCATGTGAGAAAACTGGTAAGGATACACACGAAACAAGGAGATCAAAGCAGCAAACCACTGCCTAATTAATGTAATGGTTATTTTTGATTTTATTATAAATCTTGAAAGATTGGCTAAAATATCATTAAATTCTTCTTATTCTTTTAATAGATTTTTAGATTAGTTTGAATTTGCTAATGTTTCTGACAGTTTCTATGCGTCACGACCAACATACAGTAAAATTTGCGGCTTCAAAAAGCCGTACTTTTTCTTTCAAAATGTTCCTCATTCGACAGTCAAATGTTTATTTTATCTTGTATTTTAAATAGTAATTAGTAAAAGTTATCACTTTTTCATACCTTTTACAGTTCGGGTTTTTTCATCCTGCATAATGTTCCTTTATGCATTATTCTATTGTTATTTAACGCTATTATTCTGAATAAGCAGACACCCTGTTACAGAAAGCTCCAAATCAGATTAAGAAAATTTTGAAAAACCTTGCACCTTGATTTCTTTTTAAATATAAATTACCTTTTAAGTGTCGTATTACCTTTGTTTAAGGCTTTGGTGTGTTTACCACGGAGCGAGCGCGAGAGAACACAACAGAACGCGCGCATAGCAGCAGAGCAGTCAGACAAAAACAAGAGGAGTAGGCTGAATTTCAATGCTAATTGGACTGAAGCTATATAATTACAACAAATGGATGTCAGAATTTTGGGGCTGAATGGTGTTTTAGTTAATTAGTGCTGTAATTACAAGAGCTCATTAACTTCTCCAACAGCCTCCTCCTTGTCTGAGCTTAACTGTGTATAGGTGGGCTGCTGAGTGGAGCATTTGTGTGTGTGTGTGTGTGTGCATCTGCGTGTGTTTCGGGGGGTGCGGTCTGCCTGTGTGTCTGTTTGCATGTGTCAGTGTTTGTGCATGTGTGATAAGGGCTGTTGGAAGGAGTGAGTGTGTGTTAGATGGAGGTTAGAAGGGTGTGAGGCAGTTTGGCTATTGGAGGTAGTTATTAGGCTGATTATATGTTGTTTCCATCTCTAAGTATTCACTTAAATCAGCATGGCATTCCTGTTTTTTTTAAGTGTAAGTGGCTTTAAGTGGTAGATGATTTGTGTATACATCCAGCTTTTCACTCTCTCCCTTTCTCTTTTTTCCCATTTTTTTACATCTATCCATCCAGTCGAACAGAGCTGCCCGACACTCCCCTGGATCTGCTGCAGCTACCAGAGAGCATAAGAGCAGAGCGACTTCGAATCAGCTCGTCCCCGACCGATGGCTCCACACAGGCCCGAGGTACCACACTACGTACATTGCTACCTTACTGTGACGTCCCATTGATGCACTCGCCCGTGCCTCATCGTGTCATAAAAATCTCCTTCCTCCTCAGGCTCGCAACCTGTGAAGAGCTCAGTGGGGAAAAGCGACCCTGACACTAAAGGCAGAGACAAATTCACCACCACGGCCATTCAATCAGAGGACAGGAGGAAGCGCCTGCTGAGGTCTGACCCGGAGGGCGCACCTCCCGAAACCCGTCGCAGACTGGAGGAGCTCCGTCACACGGAGGAGAGTGTCTCTGCCTCCTCAGACCTGGCGAGCGAAAGCGAAGGGGAAGAGGAAGATGAAACCGAGTGGGACCAGGGAGGCGACAGCGACAGATTGAAACGGGAAGACAGCGGAGGAGGAGGTAAACAGAGCAGAGGAGGAGACACCCCGACGAGAGGGGAGAGGGGAGGGAGGGTGCACAATGGCCGGGCTGTGATCCAGCAGCTGAAAAGTGTAGTGACTCCATCTCCCCTGCCCGGCAGCCCAGGCATCAAGACTGAGCATGAAGCCCTGACCACCGGGGGGCGCTGGGGATCACACACTCAAACTTCCACCTCCCACACACACACCACTCAGCCCCAGCCCTCGCATGCACACACGCCGTCCAGCAGCCTCAATGGTGACAGCCCCACCACCCCGATCCCGGACTCCTCTTCCAGCAGCGAAGCTCCACCGAAGGGTTTGTTCACTCCCCCATCCCCAGCTTTGTCCCCCGCCATGCCCGTGTCCTCCCCGTTGCCCCGCGAGGACAGGGCTGTGTCGGCGGGGGTGGTCAGCCGGAGCAGTGGCGGTAGTGGTGGTGTAGGTAACGGTCCTGACTTTGAGCTGCTTCAGAGACTGGCTGCTGGAAGTGCAGCGGGCCGGGTCCTCTTCCACCCCCTTGCCCTCGGCCCGCAGGGCCCTCAGAGCCTCTATGCCCCAAGCACTATCCGCTACGCTCCACCTGAGCTCCCCCCTTCCCACCACCACAGCACAGGACACAGTGATGGCCTGCAGCTACGCTCGGACCACCACAAGGGACCCCCACCGGCCTTCTTCCCCCACCTACAGCGGCTGGCCGGCCTTCCACCCTTCAGTGGTTTCTCCCCATCTGACAGCCCCTTCTCCTCTAGCCTGCCCTTCTGTATGAATGGACTGAGGGGGGCTGCGGGCACAGAGGAGGACTGAGTCTCAGAGGGGAGGATGTGAGAGGAGAAAATAAACTGAAGGAGAGAGCGGAGTGACAGGACGGAAAGAGAGACATTGAAAAGGGCAGGAGAGACAGAAGTGGCAGTAGATTAAACCTCTGAGGACGTTACTAATTGGACAATGAGTTGAATAACTGCAATCTAAAGTGTGTGACAAGCCGCTGCCATAGGATTTTATCATGTCAGCCTGTTGTGTACGAGTGACAGTGACTCTCAGAGAAACGGGGACATGGAAACTTTTGACTGGTTGTCCCTCAAGACTTTTCATCTTCGCGACAACAACGAACTCTGCTCTGTGACTTTCTCTAGATGACTGTGTTGATTTATGTGTCTCTTCCACTCAGAGAAGCCATATTGTACATAGAGAGAAAACCATGACGACCCTCAGCTCACATCCTCACCGTCAATGTCCGTCACCGCACATTAACCCAATTAACCCTAAAACCAGTAGGAAGAGATGGGCACTCGTCTGTAGGAATAAAAATGACTTTGGAATATAAATTTTTATTATTGCAGTATTATACAAATCATCTCTTTCAGTGGGCTCCGGGTGACAGTTTGATTATAGGGTTTCAACTTAAAATAGGTGGAGACAGCTTTTTGGTGTTTTGTATCGATACTTAAAATAATAATATAAAACAATAATATTGAAAAAAAGATCCAAGTATTCATCGATTCAGCCATACTAAAAGCACACTTTTGGGACAAAAGTATGATTAAAGTAGTCCCAGACATTCCATTATATATAAGGGAAGGAAATGCAATGCAGACAGGAAGCTACTTGTATTGTTTAATTATAGGAAGGCGATTTGTTTAACTGATTATGACTTCTAGTGTATCATGACAATGTACAATGCTGCAGTTGTGTTTGTGTATGAAAGCCATATTCTTGTTTGTTTTTAGGTTTATATTGTTTTTCTTCACCAGGTGAAACCGATTGGGAAATTGTTTAAAATACGACTGTTTTAGTGGATGAAAAAAAATGTGAAAATGCTTTAGGAGGGGAAATGTGCTGGACAGAAGTGTTTTTATCATTTAAACATGGTTTTTTTTTTGGTTTTTTTTTTCTGAGCACTTACCGAAATTTGTTCTGGTGTGAACTCTAAAGCACTTCACGGTTCGGCGTGTGATCCTGTTAAAACAGAAAACAATGCAAGAGCGGCCGCTAATATCATAGCCTGAGCACGGTATGTGGAGTGGGGGTGGGGGGTGGGGGATATAAATGCTCATTTAGAAAGGCAGGTAAATAAACAAGACCACATGTGGTCATTAAAATGTGACCGTCGGAGGTCGATAAAACAAAACAGAATTGTTCTGATATTGGTTTCAGTTCAAGCGAGTCAACTGGAGATAAAGTTTTAAATTAAAAAGTGGGGATATGAAACACTTTAAATTTCAGTTTCATAGCAATTGATTGGAGCTCCTCTCAGGAAAAACAAAACACTTTTGACTTGGAAAAAATGAAACAACTAAAACAAAATTATACATATATGTGTAAGAAAATCACAACTAAAATAATAAAGAAGAAGGAGAATTCATAAATAATAACATTTGGAAATTTCACCCGGCCAAACTCATCAGGAAAAAGAAGTGAGAAGAATAAAATTTAACCACGATATGCAGTGATATAAGCTGTGAGAGAGATACGTTAAAAACAGTCTAGCACTTTGTAATAAGGTCGTCTGATCTGCCATGTTAGCCAAATACATGTAAATTTATATATACAGCAATTTGTTGAAAGCCAGGCCTTCTGGCACTATTTTCTTTTTCCTTCTTCTAAATTGAGATTATGATCGACAGCCTGATCTGAGGGTTCGCTTTATGGAACCGCTCATATCGTCACGTCTGACAGAGGCGGGGTGGGGCTGGGTGGGGGTTTAAAAAAAAGACGGGGCGGGGGAAAGGGCGCGCTACACACCCATACTACAAATATGTGTCAGCGCACATATGCTCGGGTGTTTACTGGTATAATAAGTGTGTGTGTGTGTGTTTGAATGCGGGCGTGTTCGCCTGTTAAAAGTGTGTGAGTGAGTTTGGATTTTGTTTTGTTTTTGGGTTTTTCTGTTGTTGTTGAATTAAACGGCTAACCCCTCGCCCATCACTGTGAATCTAACATTATTCTCCCATCTTTGTGAATACTCCACCCACTCGTCAAATAAAATGAACAAATGTAAAAATAATAACAGTGATACAGATGATGATGATGATAACAATAAAATATTCCAGTAGAGGAGCACAACTCAATGTCGGTTGTTTCTTTCTTGCTTTTGCAGGCGTGGAGAGTAAGCAGTTGTGATATCTGAATTTTTAAATGTGTTGATGCTTTCGATTTCTACATATAGCTCCTTGAGATTTCATGTGATTTAAATAGAATTTTTTCTGCACTCACATTTGTTAATTCTTTTCATTTAACATGCATATTCTGAGTACTTAGAAGACAGACAGACAGACAGACAGACAGACGATAGACAGACAGACAGACAGACAGACAGACAGACAGACAGATAGAAGATAGATAGATAGATAGATAGATAGATAGATAGATAGATAGATAGATAGATGCAGGTCAGACTAGACATCACTTGAGTGTTAGTTGCTTTGAAATAAACCCAGAAGCGCAGAGTCTCTCACTTATAGGTGTTCATGCATTACCACGTGTGTGTGTACATTGGCCGTTTGCTTGCATGTCTGTCTGTGTGTGTGTGTGCGTGCATTTCCGTGAATTTGTGTGTGTTGTCTGAAGCAGCCCCAGGGAGGGGCTCTGACATTGAAGACGGGTTAAATCCTGTTTTACATTCAAGTGGCAGGCCCTAGTTCATTAGAGTGAGGATCATTCCTCCTCAAGACCAAAGGAAGCGCATACTAAACAAGAGCAGTTGTTGGGGAGAAAATGCCATTGTACGTGCAAAACCATATGTACTGTATAAGTGGGTGTGTGTGTGTGTGCGTGTGTGCTGATGTGCCGTGAATTGAGTTACAAAATAACCTTTCTTCTTTATCTCTTCTTTTCTATGGAGTAACATCTTTATAGAGGGAAGTAAAGGTGCGGCTTCTGCAGATTAAATCAATCACCGTGGGTTATTTGTGTGTGTGTGTGTGTGTGTGTGTGTGTGTGTGTGTGTGTGTGTGTGTGTGTGTGTGGCGGTGGCATTTCTCCTGACTGTCTTCTTCTCAGCCTGTCACTGAGCCACCCGTACGCCCTCTCTGTCACTAACTTTGATGGCTTATCTTACCCCTTGAATTAGAGTCGTGCTCCTTGGGGAAATACCTTACCACATGTAAATGGATTTGAAAAAAAAAAGTACAAATATGGAAAGGAATAATAGCGTGAAGGACGGAGGGAGACAGCCAGACAGTTTCCATCTGACATGGGCTCACTACATTTCTCAGGCTCTTTTTCCCTGATTCTTTTCTACCTCTATGATTTTCATCTTTGTCATTGTTTCCCAACAATCACCCCTTTCTCCTCTCAGCCAGGAGAAGGCCAATCCATACTTAATGCAGTTCTTGAGGCAGATCCTTTGATCCGTACGCATGGCATTTAACACCTGAAAGCAGATGAGCACTCGGCGCTCAAAATAAGCAGAGGTTAAGACTCCAACTTTCGATGCTGAGAGCGTAGATGTGAAGCTGAGGTTTGGAGATGTATGAGGCCAGACCTGGACTTTGGGGTATGTTGTGCTGGCGTTATGGTTCCTATAGCTGCTCTGGGTCTGGCGTAGATGGTGTTTATCAGTGAGGGCGCGTCTCCTGCCTCTGGGCGCACTGCCCTTTAGACGCGCCAGGCCTCAGGAGCCTCCTGCATGCCAAACAGACCTGTGCAGTCAGATGCAGCCACGGAGGAGCAAAACGGAGAAGAGGTGGGAGGGGAGGAGTAGGGAACGTGAGGAGGAGACCAGAAAGAAAGGACTTGAGGGTGAAAGGGTAGAAGAGGATCTGAGGAAGAGAGCTGAAAGGGGCTCAGGGAGGAGGAGGTGGTTGTGTGTGTGTGTGTGTGTGTGTGTGGGTGTGTGTGTGTGTGTGTGTGTGTGTGTGTGTTCGTCACACTGCTGCAGTAGCCATCTAGCCTATTCGCACCCTGCATGTGAAACACAACTGCTCCAAAACGCCATGGGAATCTGCAAAGGAGAGGTGGGAGGGAAGGAGAGGACAGCCGGAGTGAAGAAGGAGAGGAGAGGAGGAGAGGGTGACTCCGAGGTGAGTCTCAACAGCAACACTGTGTGTCGATAGCTGGGAGATATCACAGACCTTCGCCCTAACCCAGTCAGAGATAGTAATCACAGACAAAGCCCCCCCATGACTAACACCCCCCACCACACACACAACCACACACACAACCACATGCTGCCCGTTTGAGTTCAGATATTCACACATGCTCGCCGATGAGCAGCTCGTTATAAAAATTATTCATGTACAGCATGAATAGACGTCTATGTGTGCACGGACAGTTTTTACATCTTTTGACTCCTGCTGCAGGGAGCCTTAACTACAAACTCTGACAGCACGTATACATTATACTGGGCGCTGTCTGCATGAACCAAAAAAAAAAAATTAAAAAGCAATATACACGTTGAGATTTATGTGGTTTGATAATTTGCTTCAGCTGAAGGTTTTTGATTTCTTAAGATGCAGGAGAGAGATGTTTACACATCTCCCCTTCTCATGTATGTCCGCAAGTATTTATTCACAGTATGTGTGTGCTCTCCATATTAGTGATTTTTTTAAATGGCCCCAGCTGTTAATCCTGAAGTCACTGAGAACATGCCCTTCGGGGGATTTATAATTGATCAGTTTCATCACATTTTATGAGATAATCCGTCTATTATGAAACTCTCCGTAGAGTTCGGTCAAAAACACCAACAACAAACATATCTGAGGTCTCATTCGATGGGTCATTAAAGAATACGCACTGATGTAACTCGACAGATTTCTTCTTGCTTTATTACTGTATATACAGTAGAGTGCACAGGAAGTCGTGCATTAAAAAAAAAAGTAAACAATGTTGAACCCCATCTCCACATCTGCATTCAAACTCTTTAATGATCAACAACCCTTCACATCCATTAAATAAGCAATCATAGTGATTATAGTGTGGAATTCACTCAGAAACATGGCTACAGCAATACAGAGTGTGTGTAAATAATCACAGGAAAGCCTGTGGAAAAATAGGCTTTGCTTCTAAAACTGTAGTTACTAAAGTTTCAAACTAAAGCGACAGAAGTGCTATTACCCTTCGAAAACAAAATAATAATGAAAAAAGAAAAAAAAAAAAAAGCTGGAAAAAAACAAATTAAAAGCCCTCAGAGATTTTTGATCAAAACAAAGTTACAGACCTGAAACACACACTCCGCAGTCCTCCTCGTAGGTCTCGCAGTTTATCACATCCAGCTTGTTTTAGTTCCACGCTTTCAAGAAAACTTCAAGTAGTCATTCACAGTTAATTATACTGAATAAGACAAACAGCACCCAACAACAGTTGGCTGTGAATGAGGATTAAAATGATATAGGGCAGCAAAGAGTGAACTTGAAGAAATAACGTGGCGTTCTCGGCGAGTCTTTGCAGAATGTAAAAAGAAAAAGAAAACAATTCAGACTGATGACGTAAGAGACTCAGCTCTGGCTACATGTAGTTATAACAAAACTTACAAAATGTTGATTTATTTTCGAAGGTAGTTAAACTACCCAATTACCAGCATGTTTCACAAATTTCTTCGACCAGTTTTCAAAAAGGTCTTAAAAGTCTTTCCCCACATTAATATTCATCTTGATAACAACAGATAATAAGATCGTATCTACAGACTCACACACGGCCTGCATATGTAGGCTGCTTATACACGCACATGTACACAAAATCCACACACATACAAACAAGGGAAACCCTGAATTGGAGCAGCACACATGCACAGCTTTCCACTCTGCATTCCTGGAAGACCTCTACTTGTTTTGCCCCTTGCCGTCACTGTCCTCACTGTCGCGGGGGCCACGGTAACCCCGGTGTTCGCGCCTCTCCCGGCACTCTCGGCACTCCTCTTCATCCTCTCCCTCCTCTCCCTCGTGGATGATCTCCACCTCTAATCGTCCGATGTAGAGCGATACAGCGCAGAGCCAGAAGAGGGCGACGCTGCCCACCACGGCTCCTTGGAACAGCAGTGCTGGCACAGACAGCAGCATCATCCTCCGCAAGGCAAAGAGGCTGCCAATATACGAGGCACCGCCAAACGACACGCACACACCTCCCAGGATAAAGAAGGCTGAGGAAAAACAGATTGACATGGTATTATTGTAGAAACCCAATTAATTTCCTCATAAGTCACTGTAATTAAAGCTGGCATGGAGGCAGGTTGAATCGACTTTTCCTTTTAATTATTTAGATTAAAATAAAAGATTAAGTGGAAGATTTTCTGGCATCAAACTTATTTCAGAAGTTATACAAACCGTTCCCGTGATTTAGCATTGAGAATACATCAAGTAGGTCAGCAGCTTTTATTTTGACATAAATAATACCGCGTTCCTTCGATTTACTGCTGTGGCTCGAAAGTTTTGTTTTCAGACAGTTTTCAAATATTCATGCCCATCAGCTGTCAATTAATATTGATTCCATGAAGGTCTTCTTTAATAAAATTTTAAGGGCCTAATCTCACGTGTCAGGTAATGATGATGTTGGTTACAACAAGATATCAAGGATTTTGACTCTGTTTCAAGTCAATTGCAGGAATCCTTGTGAAATTATTCATATTAAAAGTGCAGCAAGTGCCCATTACAAAGTTTTCTACTTCACAAAAACAGCAGACGTATGTTTACATTTTTAGATAAAAAATATCTCCTAGAGAGAAACAGAGTTTAAAAATCCTCTTGATCTTAAATTTAGAGCTGCATCGACCGTTTGTTACTTTATTTAAATTTTAAGCGTATTTTACAAACAGGCTTAGGCTTAAATTGTCTGGTTTTCAGCTCTTCTGCACATATAACTTTCCCGTACCATATCCTGCTTCTCGTCCCACATCGCTTTGGACGAATGCGATGACTCCGATCCCGGTCGCCAGCAGACCGTTCCTGAACCACGAGAGGAAGCCTGCAGAATGATCAAAGGCAGAAATAAACAACTGACACGTTACAGATAACCAAAATCAATCATGCTGTTTACTGTAGCTGCATACCACAGCCTAATTACTGCCCTTTAATCTGCATCAGTTTAACGACACCAGATCCTGATGTTTAAAAAAAGAAAATGATGTTTAAACAACATATTTGTGATAAAAATGGTGGCTTGCTCAGATTATAATAACTTAATATTCAGAAACAAATGCTTTTAACTCTTGGTTTAAACTTGAGTTCTGTCCCACAGTGGAGACAGAAGAGATGGACGTCCTCGCAGCTCTTCCTTACAGCAGGAACCAAACACAGTTTGCAAAAAACACACTGAGTCCTGACATGAGGTGAAACCGGACAAAGCAAACAAACTGTGTGTGTGAGCAGGGGGCATAAACAAAGACTAATTTAATAAGGACACCAAATTCTTAACGGAAGTGTGACAACTAATGAGGTCTCATACACCAGACATGCAGTAAACCCAAACCCCATGAAGGATACGATGCTCTAACTGTTCAGAGAGGTGCTGATTCAACTATATGATAATTTTGTAGGGTGTAGTTTGGGGTGCTAATGAGCTGCTGTGTGCAGATATAAACAAAATAACAGAAATGTAATAAAGTATAGAGCCATGCAGTTTAAAAGGAACACAAACTGAAGCTGAATCAGCACTTAATGAAGCCCGGGTGTATTACAGGACTGTTGTATTTAGACTCGGTATAGTGACAATTATTTTAACTTAGTGGATTCTCATAAGCAAGGACATGACTGCACTGACATTAGGGCAAACGATTATTTTGATAGTCGACTAGTCACCGATTATTTTTGCGATTAGTCGACTAATCAGATCATGCATCCATTGGAGGTAAAACGTACAGCTTAAAGCATACGTTTTACGTATATAAGAGCAGATGCATAATAATAATGCATCTGCTCTTATATAACTATCATTAGCTTAAAGCTTTAAGTGTTTAAGATATGTGCTAACTAAAAATAAAGACAAGATGATTGTCAGATTGTTTCGGTGAAGTTTAATAAACTCCTTGCTATCTATAATATAACGGGACACTGGAGTATATTCTCGAGCATCTCACACTTCTGATAATCAGCTGTCTGCTTGACGTTTATTCAGCTGTGTAAAAACTATAACTTTAATCTCAGCCAAACCGATTTACTCAGGAACAAATAAAATACTAAAAAAAGCCAAACAATAACATTTTAAGTTATCTAAGTGACTTATATATCATGTTTAACCTGAGTAGCGAAAGACGGCGGTGGGTTTGAAAACGATTTGCCGGGAGTCCGGTGTTCTCACGGCTCTAGTGAGCCTTGCCCCCGGCTAGCTATCGAGCTAGTGGGTAACAGACGTCTCCGAAAACGTCGGAGCGCTTTTGAAAATATGTGGTGTCCTGATAAACTGAGCAGATATTTGAGGTTTACACAGCTACATTCTCGCCTGAAAATATGTTAAACGTTTATTTTGTGACCCAGAAAGAATAATAAGAGTAATATTAAAACTAACTAGCTGCCGCCATTGTTGGAAACTGAGCTGGGCCGCGCTATGAATTCTGGGACACAGCTGCTTCTTCTTCTTCGGGGTTTAACGGCAGCTGGCATCCTTGTACATGCAGTGCTGCCATCTTCTGTTTCAGTCCGTTATTACACTCTTAAATCCTGCTACTTATTCCTGCGTCTTTTGTGATCTTACAAAGCTTCAAACGACGCGTCGACTATTAAATCAGTCGTCGACGATTTTGATAGTCGACGTAATCGTGACTAGTCGACTAATCGTGGCAGCCCTAACTGACATACTGCATAATGTCACCAGGCTTAGAAGTGGACCGGTTATGCATTTTCCTTTGACTGTGTCACATGCTCTGTATACATTCATGTGGAAAAGAGCATTTCCAGGGCCTCAGAAAAAAATGAGCACATCCTTATTACCGCCACGAGAATTAAGAGCGCAAGCAGCAGCCAGGTGCTGCTAATCAAATGCACTTAACTGATCACCAGCAAATATGTGCACACCTTTAAAAGCAGAGGTTTAGGCAGTTTGCTGGTGTGGAGCGTTCAGGCGTGTGTAAACACGATGCCATAATCTTTACAGCAGTGAACAGATTTATTCTGAGCAAATGCAAAAACCCAAGTGCTACATATGCCAGACTCTACAGGCCTCGGTTAGCATGTTAAATGCTCCCACCCGCCTAACATCTGAAGGAGAGGACAATTATCCCAGGCACAGCAGAAAATATACAACTTTAAAACCAAAAAGGCAAAAAAAAGAAAGCCAGACCTCAACCTGATTGGACCTGTGCTGGGAAAAAGAGAGCTGTACATAAACGAATGCCTGTAAACTTGAATTTACTCAAGTAACACTGTAAAGGCGAGTAAACCAAAATTCCTCCAGTGATGTGAGAGACTGATAAAGTCACACAGATGGTGATTCCTTAAAGTTTTCCTATAAGCTCCTGAATCAGAGAGTGTACATAGTTTTTCACAGACCTGTAAGCTGTTGTGGCTCCAAGGTTATAAACATGTTTGCCTAAGACGTGAAGGGTTTGAACTTGGAGCAAACACAAACGAAGCCCCAATGGAATTCACAAGCTAGTGTACTCCTAGTCTGGATAAAGTTGCAGGAAGAAGAACATTTGGTGTAAAATCTGTGCCAAATCAAATATGCAGATCCATCCTCTGTGGCGACCTCTTGGGAAATAAGGGAGCAGCTGAAAATACCTGCGCTCCATGTGCACTGTCTCTTGTGACAGTGGAGGTTCATGTTTAACACGGCCAAAATTTCAAGTATTAAGGTCACTGTATTGTGCCTGTGTATACTGCTCTAAAGGCTTGGTTTCAGTCAGTTTTCTAGTCTGACCTCTGCATGAAGAGCACAGCAGCTCGACCCACCTGCAGCCTCCAAACTTTCTGTCTGCACAGAGCACGAAAGTACGAAAGAAAGCTGGCTTAAAGGGACAAAAAGGAAATTAAAGATGTTCTTCTTTTTTTGTAATTAGCCAGATGTAAGCATTAGAAATGTCCACTTTAATTATTACATGCATTTTTGATTTGCCAGTTAATTGTTTCAACTTAAATGTAATCTCTGTTAAATACTAACCATATACTGGAGAACATACTGACCTACCAGCCTATATTTTAACTCTCTTCTAAAGATTATTCGTGCAAGACATTTTTCAGGTGCCACTGTAGATACAGGTTGGATTTCGGGAAGATGTTTTGTGTTGTTTGAGCCCCGTCCTGCAGCAGCTGAACTGCTTTGCTATGCTCAATCTCTGAACATGACTACAAATGAACCTTAAAGTATTGCAGTACATACACTCATCATATGCATGAATGTCACTGCAATGTTGGGGCTTTTACTTATTTCTCTGAACTGTTCTTTTTCTGCGGTGGAATGATTTTACAGCACACATTTTTAATAACGTTAAAAAAAACAAAAACTGGGTGCACAAATTGTATGTATTTAGGATTTTTTTATATCCACACAGAGTCAAAACTATACCAATAGACTCAAAAGTTCTCAAAGTACTCAAAGTACTCGTAAAGTTCTATCGTATCGTATCGTATCAAGTAGATACATGTATACTCACAAATATTTGGTTAAATGTCTCTTAATAGATGCATTTGCTTGCCACCAGCAGGTTTCTTGCATAATTCTTCATGGATATTTTACCACTTTTCTTGATAGGATTGCTATGTGCCCTGGCACAGACCTGGCTTTTAAGCGTAGTCCACAAATTTTCAGTAGAGTTGAGGTCGGGGCTTCTGGAAGGCCATTCCAGAAGCCCCTGGCTATAAAACTTTTCCCCAAAAGGCATTTGGTTTGTCCATGTGGGCAGCTCCAAATTTCAGTCAAGCTTGAAGGTGGTTATTTTGGAGCAGTGGCTGCTTTCTTGGTCAGCATCCTCTCAGCCCATGGTCAGGTGAAACGGGTCTTCTGGCAGTTTCTAGTTCATGCAGACCTGAACCTCTTTGGTTCCTGGGTTGTTCCTAAACATCTTAACCAGTTGTCTCTCATGTGAGGATGAGGGTCTTCTTTAGGTCTTCATCCAAAGTTTGACAAAGTGGTGACAGATCTGAATAACCTGTGCCTACGGACAATTGTTCGATCCTGGAATCTGCAGTTCTTTAGAAATGACTTCAAGAGACTTTCCTGACTTGTGTACAAGTCTTGTAGATGTGTACATCTACAAGACTTCTTCTTAGTCTAGCTGGGTCTAGACTGGGTCTAGAGAGTATTTTAAATTCAGGGAATTTAAAATAGAAAGTAGCTCGTCCACAGAAAGACTGGTAGCTCCCCTTACGATAAGGGTTCAGATCGCGCGAACAGGTGTGAAATGTGTGTGTTTAGTTAGTTTGTTTGTTTGCTTGTTTTAATCAATTTTAAATCATGCTTTTTATTTGTTTTGGTTTCTAATGTCTCTGTAAAGCACTTTGAATCACCTTGTTGTTGAATTGTGCTATACAAATACATTTGCCTTGCCTTGCCTTAGATTTTCACTGCCTTCCTTGGACTTTTCCATTGTTCTAAATACTGGTCTGTCCAATGAGTGCTGTCAAAAAGAAACTACCAGTTACAGTAAATCACGATCACTAATGAGAAGTAAAATGTTCTTAGTCTTTTCAAACTAAAAGACACTGGCTGTCTCTATTTGAGGCTGTACATGTGCTTCTGACTCTGAAGAAAATCCTAAATAAATTCAAACCTGTTTTTCAAAGCAATTAAAGATGTGTGCTGTACAATCATTCCACCCTCGAAAAAAAGTTCAAAGAAATCATTAAAAGCCCCCCAACCCCACACACACACACACACACACACACACACACACACGACATCCACACCCGTGATAAAAGTATAACTTATTACACTTTGAGTCCGACACTGACTGACCAGAGAAGAAACATACAAAAGTTCATTTTGCTCCATGCTGCAGAAATCCTACAAGGGTTAGTATGAAAACTGGGACTGTGGAGCAGCAACGTTACCTGTTTCATGGGACTTTCTCAGCATCTGAAAATAAAAGAAGAAAATCTATTAGCAAAACTTACTCCCTCATTTGTTTACAGTTTCACGACGTTCAAAACAATTCCATCTTACTTCCTTCAGATAAGGGGAAAAGGAAAGAAAAAGCGGCTCTGCCATTAAAATTACACAAAGCTCACTACTGGCTGTAACACAACTACTGCATCATTAGGACTAAACTCACCAAAGCGTCGGCTTTGTCGAGGTCTGTGAGCTGGTACTGCTGCTGCTCCGGCCCCCGGCTCTTCCCCCACGGCCCCTTATCCGCGACCCGCTGCCGGGCTGAGCCGTGCAGTCTCCGCAGCGTGGCACCGGCGGCCGGCGGCCGGACCTGCTTCACCAGCCGGGCGTAGTGACACACGGCCTGCGGCAGCTGCCTTCTCATGAACAAAGTCAAGAAAGCCATTACATCACTAACCACTGCTAGCTAAAGTATGAGCCGAAAGAAAAAGCACAACACGACCTCCGCATGCCCTGTGAACCCTCAACCCGGAAGAGTCTCAGGTAAAGGCGCAGTAAAAGGTAGGCAGAAAGGAAACAGCGCCACCATCCGTCGGAAGACAAATATATCTATATCTACATCTTTATATATCTATAAATAAATATATATATATTTCTTTTATTTTTCTTTACCTTACTTTAATTTTCTGTTTCCGCAAGTGCTTATGTCGACATTTACCCTCAACGTCATTGAAGACGCCCTGCAACTACACATTTGCGCCACACGGGGGCGCGAGAACACAAGCCATTTCCGTTCTTCTTTATTTATTTGATTGCAAAAACTTAAACGCAATGTGAAACTAAATGCATTCACTGAATTCAGGGATTCGCGAAATCTTAATAAATTAAATCTAAATATGAAATATTTTAATATGCAGAAGAAAAACATGCTTAGATCTGAGCAGGTCTAAAAACGTCAAATGTATGGTTATGGCAGCTTATTGGGCAGCTTATTTATTTATTTATTTGGTCACATATTGAAAGAAATTTTGTGTTCATGTTTTTAAATTGTCATACAATCATGTGAAAGGAAAATATTTCACAGGACTCTGTGCAGTCCTGTGAAAAACAAAGTCCACCCTATTCTTGTTAAATTCTTTCAGTCACTGACATTTGCAGACATTTGTTTATGCACAGCTCTCTTAAGGTCCCACCACAGCATTTAACTTAGACTGAAGTTTGGACTTTGACTGGGCCGTTGCATTGATTCTTTTTGTTTTTCAGTGATTCTATTGTAGATTTGTTGCTGTTTGGGATCATTGTCCAGTTGCAAGATCCGATTCCAGCCACACTTTAGCTGTTGGACAGATCGCCTCACATCTGACTCTAGAATACTTTGGTATACAGAGGAGTTCATGATCAGCCATACTTTTTTGATCATTTTCTAATCAAACTTTTATGAACTTTTTTTCAGGATTGCCCAGAGTCATGTGGAAACTTCTCTTTTCCGAAGCCTGTAGTTTAGCTTCTGTCTGTTATAATAAAGTCAGTTAAGTTTTTATAGACTCCAAAAAGAGGCCATGAATAAATATTACATGAATATTAACAAAATAATTTGTGTTGCTAGCAGATAATAACATGATGATGTCAATCATTAAAAAAAACCCTGAAGACAACAACCAGACGTTTCTTAATTAAAAGATAATCTTGTGATTCTTCTCCTCAATTTAAAAATAGTGTCAGATACCCAAATACTGTATCACTCTACATGCCCCACACCTGTGTGGGTGTGTGTGTGTTTGTGCTCTCGCGTGCTCTCATTGAGGATGAGCAGACAGCTTCTTCCTGTACGCCTTTTGTCTTTGTCGGCCTGCTGGGACCCAGAAAGACCACACCTATCATACTGATTGTTCAGCATGAGGAGCATAAAGAGCTGCGCAGATGGGAGTTTGTATTTTTATTCCTCTGAGTGTGTGTGTGTGTGTGTGTGTGTGTACAGACAGCCAAATCTTTGATGTAATTCTGCAGCTGACCTTGTGGTCATTCTCACGCTACTTTCCCTAACACAATGGTAGACTGATGTTTGAGTAAACATTTACAGAGAGCGCTCACACATACAGCTTACAGTGAAATTTGCTATATGCTACAGCTGTATATTAGAAAGAATGATCATTGTCATACTTATTTGTATGGACAATTTGTCAACAATTGGTGAAGTAATAATCACTGTGTTGTGTACATGCTGTTTTCTAAGCAGTAATCCATAATGTGGCATGTAATGGAAAATATTTGCTGAGAAACAAATTTCTCGCAGTGGTCACTCAGTGGATTGTCTGTATATAAATTCTTTTACTTTTTCCTCCCACTGTTCAACCCTGTTTTCTCTTCCATCTTCAGCATCCTTTGTCCAATATATCTACTATCCCTGATCTGCACAGGTCAGCCATCAGCTATCTCAGCATTGCCTCTCTAACTTTGTCTTCTTCACTCCAGTGAAAACCTCTTCAGCTCCAGTTCCTGTCTTTTTTTGAGGGGTGCCAGAATTTAATGATTAGCATTTAAAATGAATGAAAGAGTTGAATTGTTGCCTGTGACGCTTTGATAAAAACCCTGAAGATAGAGACACATTTACCAATTCGTTGCCTCACTTTGTGTAACAGCTGAGGGTCTGGCTGTTCTTGTGATAATACTGAAAATAATGCATTCTTTCTATATACATGATTTCATCACAATATCTCAATATGTTTTTCATTTGTGGACTGCAGGCAGGCCAGTTTAGCACAGAGACTGCTAATCTTAAGGAGCCATGCTGTTGATCATGGTCTGGAATTGTTTTGCTGAAACTGACATCATCTAGATGGCTGCATATATGCATATCTCTATCAGCTTATTGTATATTATACAGTCCCAGTGGTGCCTTCACAGATGTGCAGCCACATGCCCCAGTTCATCCCCATACCATCATCCATCATCATCATCATCATCATCATCATCATCATCACAGATTCTGGCTTTTTAACTGTGCACTGAGAACATCTTTTTTTCTTTGCATCATAGTTGCATCATGTATTTGAGGATGCACTGACACATCGTGTTCACAGATGATGGTTTTAAGCCCATTCAGGAATTTCTACTAATGAACAGTGTCTTTTTTCAAAAAAATCTAGTGCTGCCATATTATTTTGAGCACAACAGAATCAAGTGTACAACTGCACCTGCAGTGGACGACACTGCTTCAGTGATTTAATGCAGATGTGGGTGTGCATGTTGTGTTGTGTTGTTCTGCCAAATCAGCCAGGACGAAATGAAACAGCATTTTAAAGAGCAGATTACAAACAAGCTGGACTTTAACAATATTCTGCATTTCTGTCATTTGGGTATTGTGTCAATACTATATAACGGATGTCATTTTTAATGGATTAGCTGTATATTTGTGATTAAGTTTGATGCTGTAGAGATGGAAGTCATAACTAAAACTGACAGTATGTTGTACAAGTTATTTGAAGCAAAGCTAGCAGTACAGTTGGTCCTCCAGTTCTCCCGATTTACATCTTCACCCGCCTCTTTCACTCTCTGTCCTCTTCTACTCCCACCCCAATTTTTTTATTTTAAAAGCCATATTTATATTTTAATCACATATCTTTTTCTTAAAACCCTTTTTGTTCTCAGTTTATTGTTTTGTTTGTTTGTTTTATTACGACATATTCTTTTTTTGTGTGTTTGGAAATATTTGTCTTTCATTAGCTTCCCATTTCAGACCAGCTCATCACTTTGTCTTCTAGCATCCATTTACTAAATTTCCACCTTTGTGTAGTCTTCTAGAATATTCCCCACTCTCTCTAAACAAATATAACAGAAATTGTCTGACACTCAAGTCCTGCTCACTATTTTTAGAGTTAGTGTACATTTCACTGGACTAGCATGACCTTCATCATTTGCGCTGTCACGCGTCCAGCAGCATTTGGCTCTCCTTTCTCAGTTTTGCTGGTCTGGAAAAGTGAAACAAATACTTAAAGAGTAACTGTGTGTAGGACTGACCATGCAGCAAAGCTACTGCACTAAATAATAAACCCAAAACAAAGCTGTGTGGCTATCTGCCAAGGCCTGATTGTGTTTGTTGTGTTCGTGCCTTTGAGAGCATTTTTAATGCATAATAATGTGGCTTCCTTGGTCATATTATTATATTTTCTACTGTCAGAACATCCAAGAAGTCTGTGTTCAGTTTTTCCAGGTGACTGAAATTATAATGATAGAAAAAAAAGTATAATTTATACTTATGTTAATTTTAGCAAATTTCTGTGTTTGTGTGATGCATATATACAAATCTATGAATGCAACTTGCTAAATAACTTCACCCATTGATCGAACAACTGTCTGTTGTTGTTCCAAAATAAAAGCCATGATGCCTAACTCGAGGTTTTAAATGTAGGTCACAAAGCAATAAGTGACCTCCATTTTTATCTAGTTTAGTTTTGACACACATAGCAACATAAAAAAAGTAAAGAAAAAACATAATATTGTTACAGACGAAAAAATCTGGTGTAGTTTAAGTTTGCATTTAGAGCAGAATTGGTGAAAAGTTGCATCAGATTTTTTGCTTTTCAAGCATGGAAAGAACATCAAAACCAAGACAAAAAGCTTAGATGGTGCAGGTCTCAGCTGTGTGCTAACTCTTTGCTTTTCTCCTTGCTTTCTCCCTGTAGCAAAGATGATAGCAAAAAGGAAATAAAGGGACAGATAGATGGACGGAGGAACAGGAAAGGGGGAGATGTGTATACGTGCGGAGCTGCACTAGTCTGCGTTACATAGTCTGGGGGATTCCAGCCAGCTGCACTGGGAGCACTGACCTTGGCAGCTATTGCTCTGTTTTTCAATCGGCAGGACAAACCAGCGTTAGATGTAAGTGTCAGCTGGTCAGACAAATGATTTACTGACATTTACTGACACAGACTGGAGCTTAACAAGTCAGCGCACGTGTGACCGGTGCAGAAAAATAAATCAAACGTGTTTTCTGAATGTACTAATGTGCTGTTTTCAGCCCGATCATTCACTTCTACCTCACTTCGTTATGCAAGCACTGCAATACAAGTTATAAAATTCTCTGTGCCTCTGCTACAGGATACAGGATGGGAAGCTGTCGGGGTTATTTAACGGTGCAGGTGTGTGAATGTGTTTGTTTCCATTCTTGTTTTTTCCTTCCATTTTGGAGCTGCTTTGCTTTTGATCTCCTGGGAGTCCAGATTTTATTTTTGAGGCGAGTTGTTTTCGCTGACAATAACTCTTGCACTGATTTGTGGAGTCTGCATGCGAGGTTAACCATTTATGCACTTGTTATATCACCATCCTCTGTATGTCCTGCAAAGTCTGGGCTAACTGTTCAGACTCTAGGAGCAAAGCAGGAACTTGCTTACCCTTTATAGTCAAAGCCAGACAATGAATCATCCTGCATCTATCACTGCTATTAAAGCTGTAAGCTGACTCCGCTGGTTGCTTGCCAGCAGCAAATCTTGGAGGGCCCGTGTTATTTTGGTGTCAACTCTGCTTACCATGTAGGCTGTAAGATTTGAAAATCACCTAATTAAGACGAATGCTGAATTGTTAAGTCCCATTAAGCACATGTCTATAAGATTAGAGTTAACCTCACGGAAAGTCACACGCTTCCAATGATATCTTGTTTTTCCAACACTGATAAAAATGTCCCACAACTCCGTGATGAGCAACAGCAAAACATATTGATTGGCTGGTCAATACGACGACCTTTCACACTTACTTTGTGACAACTGTGTGAACAAAAACATGATCGACAGACAACAACTGGAACATTTCCTAAATGGTTTTCATGTTGATCCTAAAAATATTGGTTCTTATTAAATAGTGAGGCATCTTTTTATAGTTTTACATTAGCCTGTGAGCTTTTAACAGCCAGTTAGATTAATGTCATGGAATATTTCAGACTTTAAAGGTATTCCATTACTCGAAATATCGTACATCAGGTGTTTTTTATTTATTCTGCCTGTTTGATTTTACATAATCATATGATGTACATGTATTGTGTTGTGCTGCATGTTTTCAGCTATGAATAGAGCAAATTTCCCTGCTGTTATATAAGCTGGTTATGACCTGAGTCTTCGACAAAGGATGCTCTTTTCGCCTACACTGATGCAGTAACAACAAAATCTGGAATTCAGTTTTGATCTCTGACTGCGAAGTGTTCTTTGCTCAGCCGAGTTCAACGACTCGGTAAATATGTGCCCAGACGCAGTCGATCAAAAGCCTCACGGGTCGCGTTGTAACCTTAACCTGTTTAACTTCATCAGTCCTTCAGCTTCGTCGCAGCGTGTGTGCTCTTCCCCATGAAGAGTGCTTAAATAAATCTATTTTTTTTTATTTTGCTTTTCTTTCAAAGAAGTAGACAAGAAGCCCAATATTGATGTCATGTTTGCACACTCACGAGATTATCTCCGTCTGAATTTTATCTTAAAAGACTTTACACAGGAGGCAACAACAAGACTGACTCTGTCTACAGGTAACAAAATCCACCCGTCCATCATCTTCAGATCCCACTAATCAAGCGTTTTTTTGCTTTTTTAGAAATTTTGTGTGATTAATGTGGACACAATCAAAGCACTGAAACAGGTTTTAGGTGGGTTTTGTGGTTTGCTTAAATCTCATCTGCCTGCCTAAGAAGAAGAAGTGAAACCAAGTCTTCAGTAAACACAGAGAGCAGTTAATTTAATCTAAGCTTATACAGCTTTTGATAAGAAAGGAACTGGTTGTATTTCCCACAAACTTAAAGCTAAGATGCTAAAACTCACAGTAATTGACTTTGTTTATAGTAAACACACACACACACACACACACACACACGTATACAATGGACACTGTTTTGCATAAACACAGGTATACGCTCATGTGAAAAAGAACATTTTTATAGGGCTCTGCACAATCCTTGGACAACTAAGAACGACGCATTACTCTTATTTATACTTAATTAACTCTGTCTCTCATTCCTTGCTTTTGCACATTTTGCTCTGTTTGCATTCTTATTCTTGTTGGCTACAAATTTAATTTCACCCCATGAATGCATGGAATGGCAATAAAACCCACGAATCATTATTCACTTTCTTGCAGAGCCACCTTTAGCAGCATTAACTTGGTAAAATCACTTTCTGTATGACTTTATCAGTCTCTCACATCATTGTGGGAACATTTTCTTCTTACTCTTCTTTACAAACTTCAGTGTTTCAGCTCATTGTGATTTGTGGCCTTTCATTTATGCACAACTCTTTTAAGCTCTCGCCACAGAATTTCAATCATGTTGAGGTCTGGACTTTCTCTGTGCCCTTGAAGCACCTTAATTCTTTTTTCAGCCCTTCTGTTGTAGATTTGCTACTGTGCTTGGGTTCATTGTCCTATTGCATGACCCAATCTTGACCAAGCTTCAGCTTTCAGACAAATAGCCTCGCATCTGACACTAGAATATGTTGTAATTACATAGGAGTTCATTGTCGAGTGATTGTAAGGTGCCCAGGTCCAGTGGCTGCAAAGCAAGCCCAAATCATCACAGAGGCTTGTAGAGACTGTGATGTAGCTCTGCAGTTGTTTTTTGTTTGTTTTGGGCATTGCAGGATCTGACCTTAGAGGGAATTTGCTGGGATGTTCACTCCTGAAAAGATTCTGACATTCTGCAAACAGGCACCAGAATCTTCCAGACTAGTAAACTGTCAAAATGTCTGCTTTTATAGAGGTGCTAACACTTGCTGATGATCAATACATTGACTGCATTTGATTAGCAGCATCTGGGTGCTACTTACAATCTTATTTCATATTGAAGACATAGGGATGTTTTTCACAGGACTGCAAATCCTGTAAATACTCCTATAAAAACTGCAACTACTCTACTGCATAAAGTTGCATCATTTTAGATGCATACGTTCCAGCAGCTGTAAATGTGCTATTAATAGTCTGTTATGGCATCTTAAGACTCAGTATGGGTCCATTAAAAAGCCATTACACGTCTTTGTATGTGCATTTACATAAAATGCATAGCTGCTGATATTATCACGAGCATTTCACATGGCTGCTCTCCAAGTCCATACGATTATATAGGGCTGCACTTGAAACACAGGATGCATGCGGCATGCCAATGCTGTGTCAATATGCCCTGCCCCTAATCCCTCAGGGTGAGGCGTTAATCCAGTGCCCTTACCCTTGACCTGACCTCATAACAGAACATTACCTAATTTCCTTTTGCTCTGCGATTAAATGAACTATAAAAAGTCAAATTAAATGCAAATTAGATTAAATTCAGGCAACCCCCCCCCACCCCCCACCAAAGTGTCTAACCAAACCCATGATGACTACAGATTGAGAACACTTTGTTCAGACTTTGCACTTCTGTCTTTTGCACATCAGCCTCTGTGTCATGTGTACAGATGTGCGCCTAAACGTATGCAGACTTACAGTGCTGTGAAAAAGATTTTGCACCGTCCCTGATTTCTTCATTTTTTGGCATATTTGTCCCACTTACATGTTTCACATCATCAAACCATGTTAATGATAGACCAAAATAACCTGAGTAAATACAAAATTAGTTTTTTGAATAATAACTTCATTATTTAAGGGAAAACCGCTATCCAAACCTACCTCTCTCTAACAATTGGTTTTGAGTGTGTTTGACTGTGGAATGGTATGATGTTCGTGAAATATTGTGTTCATTTTATGCCAGACAAGACCAGACTCAAACCTTCCAAAAAGTTCTATCTTTGTCTCATCAGCCCACAGAAGATTTTCCCCAAAGCCCTTGGGGATCGAGAAGGCATTGGCAAATGTAAGATGAGCCTTTTGTGTTCATTTTGGTCTGCAGTGGTTTTCTCCTTAGAACTCTTCCACAGATGCTGTTTTTGCTCAGCCTCTTTCTTATTTTTGACTCGTGAACGTTGACCTTTACCGAGAGAAGTGAGGCCTTTACATGTTGTTTTGGGTTCTTCTGTGACCTTCTGTATGGTAGGCTGGCCACTCCCAGGAAAGTTCACCACTATTCCAACTTTTTGAAAATAATGTGCTGTGCTGTGGTTCACTGAAGCCTTAGAAAAGACTCTGTAACCTTTTCCAGAATGAGAGATGTCAATGACTAGGTTTCACAGGTTTTTTGTTTCGATTGTGGCATGATGTGTCATTTTTTGACATCTTTTAGGCTACTCAGCTTTGTCAGACAGCTTCTATTTAAGTGATTTCTTGATTCACCATGTCTGGTGGGAATCGGGCTTGATGAGGCTATTAAAATTGAAATCAGATTCTCATTAATGGGCCTAATCACAGTTAATCAATGATTTAACAAGAAGGTAGTTATGTTACACAGAGCCAGGTAGGTTTGGATAGTTGTTGTTTTTTTTCCCTTTCCCTTAACATCTTAAATTTCCAAATTATTATAAACTCTATAGCAGGGATGTCACATCATTTGACTTCTATCTTAGGAGGGCTGAACCAGTGAAACTTCTCTTTCTCTCAGTGTAAAGACGTTTAACCACACGTTTAGCAGTATGATATCTAAACATAAGCAAAAGAAGTGCAGTTTCAACATGCAGTCTCTGTTTTTGTACATGATAATGCTGCTGTAATAAATAAATGAAATCTGGCAGCATAACCCTTCAGTCTCTTCAATGATCTGGGCTTAGATTGTAAGAAATAAATGTTATTTATGTTATTGCCCAGACTTCCAGTTGTTATTTATTTATTTATTCATTTATTTATGTTACCAACTGTAAAACAATAATGATAATTATAAAATGTTATATTAATGTTTAACTATTAAATGTGTTAGTGTACTATAAATAGCCACGGAGGAGGTCTTTATCTGTAGAATTAGTTTTGAAACTTTCCCAAAGCTGTCCAGAGGACTCGGTTCAAATGTGTGCCGGCCTTGGCCTTGTGTTGACACCCCTGCTCTATAGATGCTGAGCTGCTGCGGCATCAGCTGAGCTTATATTGATGTTTTTATGATGTTTTATATCAGTATATAAGACGTGGGCATTTGCAGAAAACTATAAAGCCAGCATCTGTGTAATATGCATAGTATCTATCTAAGCACTTGATTTACAAATTGCATGCATTTTAATTCTTCTGCTTCAAACGCATGCAGGTTATCATTTTAATAATTATATAAACCAGAAAAATCACGTATTGATAGACGGATATTCAGTTTTGCAGATTAAATATTCCAGCGTTATTTTGTGAATATTTGCCCCCGACCAGTACAGTGTAAAGACAATACGTCTGATATTTATCCTACGTTTTTATACTTTCGAGTCAACTTTTCTACATTCTGGTATTGTTTAAATAAATATTAAAATCTTTGAATAACATAAACGCATTATTTTCTATAGTATTTTTCTTTCCTCTCACGGGCGGTTTATGTTATTGCTGCTGTAGGTCGGCTATAGTAGCAAGTAGTCACATGGCCGGCCTGCATGCATGTAAACGGCAGTTGGAGCGAGACACAGAGAGAGAGAGAGAGAGAGAGAGAGCTGTGGGAGGAGGCGAAAGAGAGTAGGGGTGGGGGGAGGCAGACACAAACTGGGGGCGCTCACCGACACAACGGGGAGCGCTTTTTTTGGGTGTTTTGAGGGCGCCTGGCGGATCTCCGGGCTCCTCTTTTCGCCCCTCCGCCCGGTTTAATGTGTCAGGCCGCCGTTGGCTGCCCTCGCCACCTGGATATTATTTATAACCGACAAGAAAATTGGATGGGACGGACGCACGAGCTAGACAATCCCGGAAATAACATGCGTACTCTCAGCCTGTCACGTACGCTCGCCGAGGATTTGCATTGCTGTAGGCTGCCGTAGGTAAGCAGTGGATTGTGCTTTCCCGGCGAGAAATTTCAACGCTTTTAGACCCCATAACCTGCGTATTTAACTTATTTAATACTCTGTGGGACGTTTTTCTTTTTTAATGGCGTTCAATAAACCGGTTTAGTCTTTCACTCTTTTTTTCAAGGGGCACTTAACAACAGTGGTGCTGCTAAGTTGGTAATGAATGGCAGACAAAGACGAAATATAAATAATTTAATTGGGGTTTCGTCAAAATTTAATACACTTCACGATGTCGAAGCTTATATTGAAAGCTCCTTTTATAGTGCTCATTTTATCCTATATTATATTTTTATTATTTTCGTGTCCATTGTCAAGGTGGTATAGCCCAACTGTGTGTAAAAGTGACTTGTTTTGACCTTCCTTCTTTGTAATGACTAAAATCTGGGTATAAAGCTGCAGTAAATATTAGCCTGCACATTTTTTCATTTTCTTTACACTGATAGCATATGCTTAGGATTGTATTTTTATAAATGTATAGGCTGCACTGTTTTCTTGCTCCCACTTAAAAAATACTACGAGTAGGCCTATAGAAATACCGCATATAGCCCAAACTAGGAGTTTGTTGCACCACATAAATATTAGGAATTATTTACCTCAGCTCGCTGTGACAGGTGGTCTGCACTGTGCTATTAATAGGTCTAAAGTGTATCGTTTTGCTCTTCACAGAAATGCCCAACACACTCCCAGAATGTATATATAAGACACGGAGACAAACAAACACGCTGCTTCAGAGTATTTAAACCGGAGAAATGGGAGGAATCAAAGGCAGCAGAGGAGGACTTAGTCATGAAACTTCCATCGGTTGCGCCAGGGATCTTCTCCCCCAGAGAGAGCAGCAGCGGCTCAGCTAGAAAATGAGTCGAGGACGTGAAGTACGTGCGCATCCAGCAGATGACGAGATGAAATGGAGAGTTTGGAACAGACGGACCTTGTAAACCCAGCCCGCGGATCCGTCGCAGTTTCACACAAGCAGGACAGAGGAGCGAACAGCAGGCAGTTTGTCAGCGGACCGACAGAGATTCACCACACGCACCGGACGGACATGGGGCTTAATGGCTTATGTGCGGCGCCGGTCGGCAGTCCAACCGCGGAGGAGTTGCTCGCGGATCTAGCCTCTCAGACTGACTCCCCGGGAATCACCACCCCAACGAAGCAATGCAAAACCGGCGTGCCGCTCTACAACGGCGGGGTGGTGTCGCCTTCTGCAACTGTAGAGGGCAACCACTCAGGCGTTTTGGCTCAGACGCCAAATGGTTACCCTGCCCAAGTAACGGGGGTGGAGGGGCAAACGGAGGGCCCCGGGTACCCCCTCACCAGCAGAGCCTGCCTGATGGAGAACGGGGACTGGACTGCTCATGAGAAGCACCCGTCAGTAATGCGGAGACTCAATGGTGACTTAAAAACCAGACAGGCACAACAGCAGAAAAAGAGATGTGGGGAGAATCGGGAGATTGGGCCAGAGACTGTTAACAGCCAGAGCGTGGGGTCACCTGGACCAGGAGGTTCTATGGACCCAGTATTCGCTTCAGGGGAGTCGGACTGGAAGCGGAGAAGGTTGGTAGAGGGAGGCGTTGCAATCAAATCCACAGAAACCAGCAGAGTGGCTCGAGCAGTCGCCCCTCTCTCAGTTGCTGTCAACTGTGGCAACAGTTCCCATTCCAACCAGTTGGCTTCCTTAACCCACGCTGCCCCTCATAATAATCAGCACAGTGGGCACAGTAAGGTGGCTTCTTCAGGCCTTTCAGCTACACCCGGGGTACATGCTGCCCGTAACCCACCACTTCCTGCAGGGACTGGCTGGTCAGCAGAGCGCATAGCCAAGCAGTACATCGTCCCTTGCATGACGTATTATGGGATTTGTGTAAAGGACAACTTCCTGGGCTCCCAGCTGGGCGACAGAGTCCTGGAAGAGGTGGAGACTCTAAATCAGAATGGGAAGTTTCGCGGTGGGCAGCTGGTGAGCCAGAAGAACATTCCCTCCCTTAACATCAGGGGCGACCAGATCGCCTGGGTGGAGGGGAAAGAGCCCGGGTGCGAGAACATTGGAGTGCTGATGGCTCACATAGATGAGGCCGTCATGTACAGCTCTGCCAATGGACAGCTTGGGAACTGTGTCATCAACGGACGCACTAAGGTGAGAGGAGTGGGGGAGGGGGGTGCGGGTGAGAGGTTTTAAAAGAAACGTGCCAGAGAAAACTGAGGACAATAAAGGATGCCAGAGTAGAGCGTCAGTCTGACCTCATTCAAGTTGTGCTAGGCTGTCTTGTCTGCCCTGCTTTACCTTCTGTAATGCCGACATGTGGGTAGGCAAACACATACCATCGCACCACATGGGGAGAGTGCGCAGGGCTCCTGCTGATAGGATGTCAAGATGAGCCCTGTGTTTGTGGCACATGTGAGAGGGAGGGGCTGCAGTCCTACTCGCACTAGGTTTAGGCCTGCCGAAGTTTATCTCCCCGTCCTAGTCCCTGCCTTCATACCTCTGGCACCCTAAAGAAGAAGAAAACAAACTCGGGGCTGTATCTCCTCTGCCATCGCTTTATCTCTGCCAGAATTTTCTATCATCACTGTGACCCACACAAACATGGCACTGGCATGGCAGAGGAGTGTTTGTTTTCATTTTCCTTATCTTATATCTCATGCCACGTGAGCAGCATATTTTTTTCCCCCCTTATTTTACTTTAGCATCACTACGTGACCCAGTTTTTCCATTGATATTTTTCAGACATAGTGCACAATTATCAGAGTGCGGCCCTCAGGAATGAGCCCCAAAATTACAAAATACTTCCCCAATAGTTTGGAAAAACATTGTAGAAGAGCAAAGAAAAAAAAAAGAATTGAACTTTGTTAGTCTTTTTCCATGTGTTTATCTCTGTGTATATCTGTTAGGGGCACTGTATGCTCTCCCCCCTGTCTGTGTTTTACACGCCAGTCTGGGCTGGGGTTTTTTTCCCTTTGTTTTTTTTGTTTTTTTTTTACTCCTGTTGAAATGCGCAACCTGTTTTATGTGGAAAAGACGTCCAGGATGGCTCTTGATGTTGACCAAATGTGATCCGATCTGAAAAAATAGACACATTAGTGCTCCGCATGGGAAAGCTGTTGCCTGCAAGCTGGCAACCACACAAATCTTTGCAGCGGTGTAGCAAATTCGCCAGCATTTATCTTTATGTCTATGCAAAATACAACACACAGATGTAAAAAGTTGCTTGAAACCATGTCAAACAACTGTTTTGTTGTTTGACATAATAAAACATGGATGGATGGATATTCTTTTTTCACCTCTATTTCCATAGTGCTTCCTCTACAACCTTGCTAACTCTGCTCAACTGCACATAGCACCCTGCCCTAAATGCACGTCTTACCATTTACGTCAGTTTGAGACGGTGTTTAAACGAGGTCTGTTGTGCTTATCTCACTGCAGCCGCCTTTGCTCCCTTAGACTTGGGCCGACAGCGCTGCTTCAGTAAAGTGAAGCCACTTTAACATAATGCCTGAGCAGAGCTGTGTAAGGGTAACACATGCCCAGTTTTCCACAATTACCCCCATCCCTGCACTTCAGAGTGCAAAAACGGTAACAGTAAAGTCTTGTGCATTGCTGTTGAATGGCATTCTGCCGTGTAGCCTGTCTCACATTAGAAAACACTCTTTATCTTTTGACACTTTAAGCTGCTGCTTACTTTCATGACAGAAGTGGATTTATCTTTGAAGTCAATAACGCATCGAAGGTGTTACTTCGATCTTGAAAACAACAACAACAAAAGAGCAAACACTTAACCCTGGAAACAGTATGCAAATCTTCAACGCAGAACTTTAACGCTGTAAATGTAAAATGTGCTGATTCCAGTTTCTGCAGTGCCATGAAATTAGGAGGACAGTGAGTCCATCTTGGTTGATTATTAGATCCCACTGTTTTATTGTGAAGGATAATACATCCTTCACAATGTATTGTGTTAACTTTTACCTACTTGGTCATCTATTCTCTCTTAGATGGGATAACAAACCGAGTGACCCCTTGGTGAAAATGTTCGAGACCTAAACGGCAGTTGTTCCCAGGCCAAAATCACATTGTGCGCTCTTGGTGCATAAAAATAAAAGGAAAAGGTCCGTGCCGCATAGTACAAAATGTCCTGACGGGGTGTTTGTGTGGATTAGTGCGAGAGACAGCATTGCAATAGGTGCTATTGTGGAGTGAGCATGAAAGAAAGAGGAAGTGATAAGGAAAGGAAAAGAGGCAGTACAGATACATGGAAGGGGCACCGTGTGGGTACTGTGGGGTACGTCCTCTCGTCTCATTGTCCAGAGTGCACTTGTATTTTTTCCTTCTTCTTGGTGTTCTGCTCTTCTTCTCGTCTTTTCCTTTTCTCCACATTTTCATTTCCCATGTCCTTTACTCCCTTTCTCCTTTCCCGTTTTATCAAGCCCCTTATTTGCTACTTGGGCAAAATATTTCCCTGCCGTTACCTTGGTAACAGGCCCATACAGAGCAGAGCTGCGCATTGTGTATGAAAGAGATGAGGAGAGGAAAAAGAGGGCCTGGCAATGCCCAAAATAATGCCGCACCAGCAGTAAGTAGCACTTTTTTCCCCCAAGCCTGTCTACTGTTAGTCAGCAGAAGGCCGGTTTCGCTGCCTGTGAGAACGTAGGGGGGGAGTGCAAGGATTATAGTGTTAACAAAAGGAATGGTAATGTAGTTTACATGACCCAAGGTGATACTGGGAAAGTCTCAAAGATAAGGGATGGGTTAGAGGAGATGTGAACGTGCAGTGGATCAGGGGGTAAAGGGAAGACAGTGATGAGTAAGCGAGAAAGGGCGATGCAGCAGAAGCTTGGCATATTAGGACTGTCTGTCTTCTGCAGTAAAGTGTCCTTAGATGCCCCTCCTAGAGCTCAGCAGTGCCACCGTGCAGGCAGGAGCCAGAAGTCATATACTAACACGCAGGCTAGTCACTGAGTTCCTAGCATGGATGGATGAATGGTTGGATTTTCAGTTTTTAAATCAATTTAATTTCCTTTCAGATAATCTATGGTAAATAGAACCAGATTTTAGTTTTAACAGTTAACATTTGGTTTCCCTTTGATGACAAGTTGGTGTTTATAAGGACGCTCGCCTATCATTTTGAATGCATCTTAATGTGATGTTATGCAAGGTCCACTACTCCAAAGGACCCAGGCTTGGTGCATAATATGTGGACACTGCAAGTGGAGCTGCTAATTTTTGATTTAAAAGAAAGAAATAGTGTATCGTGTACATGCAAATGCTAACACCTACAGAAATAGTCGTTTGACTGTGTTGCTTAGGCTAATATTCAGGGCTGACTCATACATAATGAGTGCAACTGTGGCTATAGTGTGACTGACTCATAAGGGCACAGCCTATGATCTCACCATTTTATTTTTTTTTTGGTTTCCTTTGTGTTATGTTCACACAACCCCCAGTAATATACTGTTAACACTAGAGGCTGTTTATTATATTTGAATTTGATTGTGTTTCTAACCATTTATATCTTGTCATGCGGCAATGTCTCCAAATGCGATAGTGCTGTGTTGATGTGATTCAGCTTTAGAGGCTCACATTTTGTAACCTTAATGACAAATTTGTTTTGTGTTTTTTAATTAGGCGAGGGAAAGAGGGGTCTACCGCCTCTTTCAAAACACTCACAGAGTTGCAGTGAATCCAGAGCCTGGGCATGTTAGCAGATATTGGCTATTCTTGAATGGGAGAGTGACACTCACTTGGATCACAGTATTGCTGGTTACGATATGCTGCTAGGGAACAATTATAGAGTTATTGTTTGAACTCACCTAGTCCAGGTCACACCCCTTCTCACACACTCTAAAACCATCCTTCAGCTTATATGAGCAGCAAACTAGATGTGAATCTGGCTAAGCAGCGGGCCGTGACATCAAACTGGAAGGACGGCAGAGATATGAGCTGGGAGTGGCAGAGCAGTTCAGCCTTATTCCGTTTTATTCACCCGGGCTCTTATCTCATTCTCAATTTGGAAGAAATTAATAATCTCTTTTTCTGCCTTATATGAAATCTCCTGCTCTCCCGGCTGCTTCTGAGTAATCAGTTTTGAAAATGGAGCAAAAATACTGTGCTGCTTGACAGTTAGTGACTCAGCAGGTCTCAACTGTGGAATTGAAAAAGATTTGTTTTACCGAAGAGTCCTTGAGCAGCTCCAAACATTCACCATCAAGGACTTGTTGACTTTGATTCACGTTTTCCATTCATCCGAAAGGGCTCAGGGCTGCCACACGGCAAAATGTGGTGGAGATTGAGGACTTCTTTTGGCCTGCTAACACACTTCTCTTATGTTTTCATAGCATAGAGTTTGGGAGACATGCACAAGGCTTGTGGGATCCGCAGGGGACTTTAAAATAGTAATGTTTGCAATCGTAAGGAGTAACCGATCTGTGCAGTCTATATCTGTTGCAGCAGATGAGTAATATGACTCAAAGAGGATTTTAAAACAGTTTACTTGAAGGTTAACGAATCCTGAAATGTTTATAGAAACTTAACTACCACCAAAACCCAGACTGAAAACCTTTTGTTTCTGAAATTCTCCTTAGCGTTTGGAGTCATCACAGTCAACTTGCAACATTTTCGCTGCTGTGCGTCACACGCATAAAAATGCCTTCCCTCTCTTTTACTCGATCACCTTGGCAAACAGCAATGCCTGTATTTGTTCAGCCATCCCCTCACCCAGCCCCACCCCCCACCTCCACCATAATTCCCTTTATCTGAATATGCATGTGGCATTGGAGTTTATTTTTGTTCTCCTCCAGAACAGCTTGTTCTGCCTGCCTGCCCGTCACCTGGGTATCTACCCAGAGCTGCCATTAGAGCATTAATGCTGGTCCCGGGCAGGCATGTGGTTGGTGCAAGTTAGACTTGAACTTACTGAGGGCAGAGATGAAGAGGTGAGGAGGGCCAGAAATGACAGATAGGATCAATTTGTGCTGTTTAGCTGACCGAGTATTGTGTGTCTGTGGGTGTCTATGCAACTGACAGGTGTAGACTGATGCAATGTGGATGTATATGAAACTTATTTGAATACTATCGTTGTGTTAGAAAACTTTTTTTTTTCACCTCAGGTAGGTTTTAAAGTAAAAAAAATAAAATAAAATAAAACAATAACTCATCTTCTAAATTATATACTCTTCTTGTGTACGCTTTGATAGCCACAGTGTATCAGTGTGTGTTTAATGTGTTTATGCTTCAGGGCTAGGCCTGAGGTGCCTGATGCGGCATATCACATGTTAATTGTGGTTAATTACAGCTGTTAAGACAGTTTGTGGGCATTTATGGGGGAAACCATACTTCCTCGAATACATGCACACCCAAAATATTTACACTCATTGTTAAAAAAATCAAATTTGTCATTGAGTATCAAAATGTCTAGTATGCCATTTTCCCGTTCTCAATAGCTGCGATTCAGATGATCACAAACTGCCTACCAGAATCCACTCTGCTTCAAAGATAGCTGCCATTAAAATAAAACTACTTATAAAAATTATACTCATAAGTATTCTAAACCTGAATAGTTTCCTTTTTGAATTAAGTCAAAACCAAAGTATACCTTTATACAGTTTGCTGTCTGTTTAATGACAGAGTGCATATTTATCCTTTGCACAACAGAGCAGCTTCTTGTCTGCACAAAAGGGCACGTACCCCCACAAGACCGATCAGCTGTTATCACTGTGGTACAAGGTCAGCAGCAGAAGGTAATATGTGAACTTGACAGTGACAGCAGGGTGCTAAAAGTAGACTCCTGTCTGGTATATTCTTCTTCTTGTCACTGTTTGGCATGAAGATGTTGCCAAGTCAACAAGTAGAGGTCCTAAGGGTTAGCACATCAAAACAAACGATCAGTTGTTCAAAAAAAGCCGAAAATGACCAATTATAAGGCAAACTTTTTTTTTTTTACACTCCTCAGCCGTAAAAGGCTGACGGGCTATTGTCACTTCACTGGATGGGTGGCTTGGACAACTTAGTTTATGACTGCGATAGAATTCACAGAATTAGAGGCGTCATAGGAGCTTAAACTGATGCCATAAGTATGTCTACTGCACGTCATGGATAAGTTTGAATATCAGTGACCTCAACCCCAAAGAGTCAGAGGTCATATTTTTCTGAAAATCTTGTAAATGCAATAACTAAAAAAGGAAGTCACCTAAGATTTTCAAATAGATACTTTAGGTCTATCTACTAAAAATCTCAGACAGGTTTGAATCTCACTGATCTCAATCTCAAGGTCAGAGGTCAGGTTTTCTTAAAAAAATAAAATAAAAATATCTTGTGAATGCAATAACTCACGAACAAGGCGACGTATGGTTTTGAAAACAGTGCCATTGGTACATCTAATAGAAATCTCAAGACGAGTTCTAATCCTGGTGATCTTGACATTAAAGTCAAAATAACCCAAGAGAGTACCTGGTTCTCCTGGAAATTTGTAAAAGGGTGTTGTTGTTGTTGTTGTTGTTGTTGTTGTTGTTGTTGTTTTTTCTCTTCCCACTGTCATCGAGTACTTGCTCATAGGGGTCATCTGATTGTTGGGAGCTTTTTCTGTATTATTGTAGGGACTTTGTTGAAATAAATTCTAAGTAAAGCGACAGTTCTGATGATCATAAGCAACACACCCAAATATCCGTTTTTCATTTTGTACAATTAGTCTGCTCATTTTGACACGGACACCGTTTGGCAGTCTGAGTCGAGAAGAAGAGGTCTAGAGGTTAATGAGCGCTAACTCTGAGCACTGGTCAGTAATGAGAGCAGACAATTGTTGCCAAGCAGAGTCACACAATCAAGCTCACTTTTCTATGAAGCCCAGCAAGAGGAGCAGGAAAGCATGCATCAAAGCTCTCCTCCACAAAGTGTTACAGTCACTTTTGAGTTTCACAAACAACACTAGGGCAGGTGTGTTTGTCTTAGAAATCTATGTGAGCAGGCTTTCATTTCCTAAGGGTACAAGTTGCACACTGTAGTACAAGAACTTAAACGATAGCATCAGCTGAGTTAAATCGATACTGCGGCATTGCAGAAGCTGTTAGCAATGAATAATAGTATTGCTCAGCTGAGCTGAAGTGATGCGCTGACTCGTATTGTAAGCTTTGCTTCCCATGCAGAACAGTATAAGTCAAGACAATGACAGTATCTTCTTCTGTTGTCAACCTGGAGAGATAATAATGAAATCGTTACTTTACACGCTGCCAAATGCATCAGCCACAATCTCCGCTAGCAAAAGCTGATGTCAGTGAGTAAGTGAATCAGCTATAGATTTTTCATATATTGAGGAGACTTAAAGCCAGAGGAGACAGTTTGGAAAGTTACTGAAGCACAAATATGTCCCAGTTAATCTGAAGAATATGTCACACAGCCTTGTATGTATCATATTTTGGCACAGCTCTATTTTTTAGCCTACAGCCACGTGGCCCTTTAGTGGCCCTCGTCTGGAATGCGCATTGAACGAAGGACTTTTCACGCAGGTCTCAGTTCCCTCTGTCTCCCCAGAGAAAGCAGTGCTCTCCTGCTTCACAGCCTCCAACTCTCAGACGTCAAGCAGGGGAAATACCAGCGTGAAACCATTGTTTGCAGATCGTTTCTTTGCTGAACTCTGACATATTTCTTTGCTTTACTGCGCTGCCCACTTAATAACACTATGGAAAATATTAAATATTCAAATAGTTCTCGTGTGTGTGTGTGTGTGTGTGTGTGTGTGTGTGTATATGTGTATAGATAGATATGGTGGTGTGGTTTACTGCAGAGGGTTTGAAAAGCCAAATGTGAGAGATGATTAGAGCAGGAGATGAGGAGGAGGGTAGCTGCATCATTCCTGCACTGCATCACTCGTATCTTCTTCTGCTAGTGGCCGACCTTTCAAACAGTCCTGCCTCTACGTCACAAATATGGCTGAAGAATAAAAATCAAAAGTTAACTCTGTGTTTTTTGTTATAATGGTGTATTAAGTTATAAGTAATGATCCCATTTCTTCTGTTTTTAGGCCATGGTTGCCTGTTACCCAGGTAACGGGGCAGGGTACGTGCGCCACATTGACAACCCTAACGGTGATGGACGGTGCATCACCTGTATCTACTATCTTAACAAGAACTGGGATGCCAAGGTACATTTTTTTCCTCTATTTGTTTCACTCAGTTGAAATGAGAAAAACAAGTTAATCATCATTAGTTCATATGTGCATCTAATGTTATTGCATTATTATTATTATTATTATTATTATTATTATTATTATTATTATTATTTTGTATTTGGTAACCCGGGTAAACCCTCAGGGATTCGCATTATGTACTTTGGAAATAAGTATTTCTGTTTCTGTTATGCATTTGTCTTGTTTGTAGAAACAAGGTGGGTTGCTGCAGATCTATCCTGAAGGCAAAAATGTGGTAGCCAAAGTTGAACCTCTCTTCGACCGGCTGCTCATCTTCTGGTCTGACCGCAGGAACCCACATGAAGTTAGGCCAGCCTACTCAACTCGGTTAGTAACACGTGCACATTAATTCATGTAAAATCATGCAATGGGTTATTGGCAGCTAACTGTCTTCTGTTGCTCAGTTCTATAAGTACATCATAATTAACATACAGTTTAGGCTTTTTGTGCAGAAACCAATATATGTTTTTATCAAAACTATTCCAGCAGGTTAAAAAAAGATTACATTTATATTTTCCCTTCGCTCCCCTCTCTCTGTTCTCATTTTACTTCAGCGTGGTCATTGTCGGTGTCTATCTACAGTTGATTACGTGTGTGTATAGAAAACTGGGTTTCACATGGGTTGAAGTTTCCTTGATGCTCACACGAGATAATTCGGACCCACTTTACAGACCGACGTAAGCGTTTGCATGTTTACAAGGTCACGTGGCACGTAGCCTTTTACTCTCCCATCTCCTCTCCTCTGCGTCTTGACTGCTGGGGGGCGAGGTGGGGCCGGAGGCAGGAAATATGTGTTTCCTGAGGAGGTTGGTGGGAGGGAGTGGGGAGGAAGGTTCGATTGCAGGACTCGTGCTGGAAAGGCAAAGACATGAGAGACAGGAATAAACAATACAGCCCCACAGGAGAGATGAGAAACAGCAAGAATTAACCCTATGCTGCCTGTGACGTCTGCGGCCTGGTCGACTTTAGTTTTTATTTGTTTCTTTTGTGACATTGTGACTGTTACGACCATTGTGTTCCTGCTTTATCAATTTATAAAATTCACCGACAATGTCTCTTTTTCTTCTTTTTTTCCCCCCTTTTTGAGCCATAGTTCTTTGTCCATAAAAAGATGAGCTTTTATTCTTATTTCAGCCTTTTTGTCTCTTGCAGCTATGCCATCACAGTCTGGTACTTTGATGCCAAAGAGAGAGCAGAGGCTAAAGAGAAATACCGATTGGGTGAGTTTTCTGTTTTTACTCTTCTTGGTTGTGAGCAGCGTTACTTCTTGTTTCATTTGGTGTAATTTGTTGCTGCATGACGATTAATATGCCTTTTCTGTTCTTGCATCCATAGCAACAGGACAGAAAGGTGTTCAAGTGCCTGTCACTCAAAACAGCAGGACATAAATCTCATCTAGTGACTGGAGAGCACTCTCAGAGCATTACGTGCCTTCCTTAACTGTTAATGGACATTGTGATCATTAAGAGAGATGCCGTTAAGCTATTCATCACCGCAGCTCTTCAAGTGTCGGCTGACAGAGTCACATCACAGCCCGTGATGTAATATTTTTGCTGCCCTATGACCGGACTGCTGAAACGTAGAGCACAGCGAGCAGGATTGTATGGCAAAGGTCATATTTGCACGTCGTGGCAGAAGAAGGAGGAAAATTACTCGAGCTTCTCACTGAATCGCCTATGAACACAGCAAGCTGAAAAACATTATTGCAGTTTTTGCCTGTTCAGTTATCAGCGGTGTATTGAGATATCAACGTTTTTACTCTGCTCTCGTGTATTTTTTTTCCCAAGCGAAACACAAAGAGCAAAAGTGGTAAATCAATGGAAGCACAGTAGAAATCAATGCCATGAGATTCTTTGCTCCCTCTCGACTGTAAGACGGTGCCCTTGTCTCATGATGTGGGCAAGACAAAAGAAATGGGCCATGACAACGCAAAGAGTGGCTGTCAGCCACGATGCAGTGGACAGCCGCGCGGTGGCACTCATTCGGTCCTGGCTGAAGGACTAAGTCTTGCATGGGGACAGCTCTACGCCATAGTTTGACACTGTATAGCACACTATGTAGGGTTCATAACGTGTGGGCTCTTTTGCAACAGCCTCTCAAAATGTTAGTGCAGTAAAAACACAAATCCAGCATGAACCTTTTTTTTTTTTTTTTTTCCTTTTTAAATCTTTAGTAGATACAGTGTGTGTGTGTAACAGATTTTCAAGAAGTAAAGCTGTTCTACATACTTGATGGAGAGTCCTCTGTAAATGACTGAAATTCACAGCTCACATATGAGACAAGAGGCAAGATGTTCACTGACAGTGGACAATACAGGGTTTGAAGAAACAGACTGTGGTGTGTGTGCGTGTGTGTGCAGATCCAGCTTGATTCTTAACTGTTCTTAACAAAATGGAAACAACAAGTTACCGTCAGTGTGGATGCTGTTGAACAAATCTACCCACCCCCTTAAAAAAAAAGAGGCACACAAAAACAAAAGATGGATAGCAAAAAGAATCAATGACTAAGTTAAACTTAGCAGTAATTAACAGAACGATTAATCTCAGTCAGTCTGTGTGCTCGAGACCTTTTCATATACAAAGCACAGAGTAAACATACACTGTATTAATGAACAAACAGCCAGGTGAAAATATTGCCTACTCGTGTGTGGGATTGAGTACTTGTGTGTAAATGTGCACGTGTCCGTCAGATTCCAGTGTCTTGAAGAGGGCTGCAGGTATTCTCTCAGTGTATCTTAGATTGATTGAAGAGAAGGTTGTTTTTTTTTTTTTTTAATTAAAAAAAAAAAAAAAGCACTTTATTGTTTAAAATTGCCATGCGTGAATGATAGAGGGGGAAAACATGATTACAAATGTAGATTAATGACTTTATGCTGTGTATAATATGATTCATTCAAATGCAATAGAAACTAAAACAATGAGAAAGAATGGAAGCTGTCTTTTTAAAAAAAAAGAAAGTATTTAATTAAAATGTTTCTGTTTTGTACACGAAAATTGTAATTGATCTACTGGGCAGGGGAGAAAAAAAATTCTAACCTGAATTGTAGTTTAACTTGCTTTCTCTTCATCTTAGATGAGAGAGCATCCAGTACATTTTTAAATAAACATGTTTTCCAATGCAGTAATCTCATGTGAACTTTGTAAAGCATTGTGACTATAACAAGTGACTTGATCTCCAAATATCGTATAAATGTGTGCTTATATTAAAATAAAAGGTCAAGCTCTTTTTTCAATGTTGCACACAATGTTCCAAGGCCAGTTCACCAAAGTGAGTATCTGTCTTTACACAGAGAGCATCAGGATTCATAATAGAAAATCCTAACTAGCAGGCTCAGTGTTGCAGATTTAAATGTTCATAGGCAAGTTGTTAAGGGTACGCCTGATCCAACAAGCGTCTCTAATTAAAGTTTATTATAAAGCGTCTTTTACAAAGTGCCTGACACTAAAAGAACCTTAAATAGAAGAAAAACGGCTAAACGGATGCTTAAATGGTACAAGGCCAGAGATATGATTACCCAAAGTGTCTTTAGCTAGAGTTTTTTTGTTTGTTTGTTTTTAAAACCTTCTGAAGCAAAATTAAGGGAACAATTAGTGAAAAGGTTTGGGAGCCTCCATCCCAAAACCCCAACCTCCATGTGTTTTAAGTGACTTTATGGGACCAGCAGTAGCAAACAAAGGCCTAAGGGACCAGTTGGAAGAGTGGGTCGATAAAAGCTGTGCGATGTACTGGGGTGTGTTACAATTCAAAGCTTTAATAGTTAATATGAAACTGACAGGAAGCCAGTGAATAGATTTTAGAATTTGGGAGAGGCCTTCCCCTTGAATCAGTTAAAAGATGTGCACCTGCATTTTGGGCAGTTGGCAGTATAAAGATGATTTGTTGAGACGGTTAAATTGAGAGTTTAAATAATTTGAGTAAGAAAAGATAAAAGCATGAACAATTTGATCCAACTCTGCCTTGGAAATAACACACATTAACTTATCAGTGTTCCTTGGATGAGAAAGTGACAGATGAATTATCTTCCTGGCATAATTGAAGACAGGGAATTGTCCAAGACAACCCCAAAGTTACGTGCAGCACTGTGCGCTCACTTGTTACCTTATTTATAGTTTGGACTTGAGCAATACAGCTCTCCAGTATTTCTGAGGATCTTTCAGGTTTTTTTTCTTCAAACCTAAGGACATGTTTTTCTAAAAGTCTGTCACAAAACATATTTGTTCCCAATTCTTCAGTTGAATCTAATGATAAAACAGTTTAAGTTAACAGAAAAGGAGTAATTCCTTGTGTAATTCCAAACAACTTTTAGCCAAAACCTAGAGATATCTCGGTATGGTGTGCAGTATCTGACACAGGACATAGAGATGCATCTGGCACATCAGGTAATCCTTGTACTGCTCATTGAGGGAATCAGAATAAAAGACCTAAGATCTGCCAAATTACACAGAAAATCAGTGGCAACAGGTCTAATGGAGAGATGAATCCAAATTTGGATTCTGGTTCAAATCCTTGTCAATATATGTATATATATGGAGGAGGTCAGTAGAAAACATGGTGCATTTTTAGCCCATGGTATTAGGGATCTTATCCCAACTGATGACATTGATTGGCATTTTAATGCCAAATACTGTACTGCCAATATAGTAAAAACGTACCATGATAGAAAAACACTATCAGCCATGGACTGACCTCCTCAGAGCCTGATCTCATCTTTACTTTTTTTTCAAATCCTTGAAATTTGAGAACAAAGAAGTGTCTCTATGATGTAATGGCTAAGACATTCACCCCAGTTTAAGGCTGGGAGGAAACAAATTTAACCTCAGGGGGTCACAAGCTAAGGTACTCCTATTTCCAGTCCAAGCCTGGATAAATGGAAGGGTTGGATGAGGAACTGTGCTGTATGAAATGTGTGGATCCATTTGCTGCAGTGAACCGTTTGGGAAATAAGGGAGCAGCGATGAGGTTGGTATCACAATGTTGTTATAAATTTGAACTTTCATGTGCCATAATATGTTCAGACCAGATATCTACCCCACATGGGGATATGACCCATGAAAACTTACCCCATCCACTTTTTAAAGTTTCTCAGAAAACAGTTGTAAGAAAATCCAAGCCTCCAGTGCTTGTTTTTGTTACTTGGGATTCAAAGCCGTTAAATTTCTGCGTCGTTTCTAATGAAACTATTGATATTGATGCTCAAAGTTGATTACAGGGGAAAAAAACAATGATACAGCTTTAAATGTTCTTGAGTTATTGTGCATAATAATCTTTACATCTTATACCGACTATCTCTACATTCAGGGTCACAGTCATTTATACATTACGAGATAAATAAGTGTTTTTTTTTTACAAGGATTAAGTAAATTTTTGTAAAAGCTTACGTGTAAAAACCAAAGAAGTGACATTTCCTTAAATATTTTGTTAAAAATACTCATATGAATGTTCAAGCTCATCTTGAATCCAATCTGTTTTTTAAATCAGACAGAATTTTTAAATCAGACAGAACCTTTGTCAGCCTGTACTTTCAAGTACAGTGATGACTGATAACTACCTTAACCTTTTTTATTTTCTCATTGTCATGAGATTCATTATCGTTGTTCAATGCAATAGCTTCTGTTAACATCCCGAGTACCCTTCACAGAGCTGGAACACACTGTTGCCGGAACATTAGGGGATGCTAATCCCTTTAGATTTTGATATCCTTTGATGTTTTAGTGAGTTTTCATGTAAAAAGCCCAAACATGTGAGAATATCATTTTGAATTTAATACCCTTAGAATCTAAGCTGTGTCAAACAGACCAAACGACAGCAAGTTGTCAGATTCTGTTGCACGTATTGTGGTGTATGATTAAAAGAGTTGGATTTTATTTGATGACATTTCAGCTCCATTAGCTCATCATAGTCACGTGTAAAACACATGACAGATTTTAGGGCTTCACTATTGACATGATACCTGATAGGATCACGGATAACTCAATTTGTTTAATGTAGAAACACAATGAAGGCAAGGAAACAATAGCAACATTTTACACAGGTCATCTTGATCGTTTCGGTTATCGCCCTCACGACAGTGTAACCATGTGATCTGAATAGACTGCCGGCATAACTACCTCCTGCTGTTGGCAGAGAAACCATCCACGGTGCTTATCAGTGTTTTTACATAAAAATATTTTATGAATGTAGTACAATCTCACAATCTCTGCTATCATGATCCTAGTTTCTTCCAAATTATCTTGAACAAATGTCAAAAATGAATAGTAAAATGTAACCAAACACTTGCTCAGACAATGCACTTTTATGGCTCTTGTTTCTGTTTGGAAGCACTGTTACAGTTTCCTCTTTCCTCCTACACAGTCCTGGAGGCTCACCTAAACTATGATTTGTACTTTTGTTGTTTGAAAATTTTAAATTCACTGTTGTACAGTGTCCCTTCTGAATGTGTGTGATACTGGATAAGGAAAGATTTAAACCCTACCCCTAATTTTCTGATTAATTGCAACAAAATGGGCTTTATAATATATAACCACATGTCCACACTGTCCTTGCCAGCACCTTATTGTTGGATGTAGATGATTGGTTGTTTTTAATATTCTTACTCATTGCGCATATAGAGAGAATATAGGTTGCAGAGAGAGAGAGCGCCATTATGGAGAGCAAGTAATGTAAAGATTTATTGCAGTCCTGAGTCAAAACCTTTCTTGTCGTGTCTAGAATCTCAGGTTACAAAGCCACATTGTAAAATATACGTGACATTGGAAAAATTTCTGAAGTGACTTTGGGAAAACTGTTAAAATCTTGCAGCGTATCAAGTCCTGAAGCCAGACAAGCTCCTCCTCATGCAGTGATTGAGCTTAGATATCTATGTCATCTATATGCACCCAATAAGGGGGGGGGAAGAAAGCAACACCTATGAACTAAAGTCTATGAACTAATGGAACTATTTTGCTTGTTCACAGAGTTTTGTATTTTCTGTTGTTTATTTGCTAAATCTTCAAATTAGCACAGACAGCTTTCCTTGCAGCACTGCCACAGTATTTGTATCTGCTGGTGGGGTTGCTCATGGGTTAAAACAAAACGAAAATAAACCAGAGTAACTTTTTAAGCGTATATTTTACAATGTGACAGCATGTGTTTCAAGAGCTTTGTGGCAAAAACGTTTATTGCTGTCACATTGTGCCACCTTGTGGTTTATTTCCCTTCACAGACGAACCGTCTACTTGGTTGTAATGTAATATGTAACCACTAGGTGTCAGCACTTACTATTCAAAGTTTTCATGATGCCAACCTCTCCCTGTAAATGGCGCAATGTGGAGTTTGGCCTGATGTAATCTTCTCTCACAATTTCGCCTTTCCTCTGCCACCTTTGTTTGGTGGAGTGTATTGGCTGTGATCAAACACACCCAGATATATGTAGTACTGATTAAAACAAACTTGGGCCTTTGTGATGACACTGTAAAAGTGTGTAAAAGTGGATTTATAGTAACGATCTGTGCCATGGGTGAGGGATAATTCATAGTAGTACCTTGTAACTGATCACTTTATAGTAAAAACATTGCACATGTGCTACATTATTTGACAGTTTTGACAAATTTAAGCGTTTTCTGTCGGGTTTACCAACACTTCACATGTTCAGTCTAGTAACAGATGTACAATCTGCACAGGCAGGGCAGCATATGGTATTAAATATGCAAATTTTTTGGGTTCTTGTACTTTATTTTTGTGCTTTGGTTGATGACGTGATTCTCCCAAGCTATTTGTCCTCAACTTTTTGAAAGTTACTGCTGACTCAAAGTGGTCCCTCTCACTGCTTTTATCAGCTGGGATCTCCAGTGCAGGTTTAAGGTAATGACAGCAGTGTTTTGCACTTTGACCCTTTCAAAAGCACGTGTTTTTCTTTCACTTTTGCAAGCTTCAAAATCACTTCATTTGACCCATTACTGTTGTTGTTGTAATGTGATGTTCCACTACTCTGAGAAACTACTTTCCCTTTAATTGTTTTTCTTTAATTTTGCTGGGTTTCACGGTGTCACATTGCACGTCCATGCAAATGTTTTATTAGTGTCCAGCTGTGTCTTAGCAACCGTATCCCCATATCTCACAAAAATGACTCTTACTTTGAAGTGAATACAGTTCCTGTCAGATATCGTGTATTTTGTTCTTTATCCTTTGAAATACTATAAGTATCAAGAAAACATGGCACATGATTAGAGATCAGACTTCTTATAGTGAGTACACAGTTAACATTTCTGTAGTCTTATGTTCAGTAAAAGCACATGGCTGTGACAAAGCTGTTGGTGGTATCATAAACAGGAAGGTGGATATTTCCACGCCATGTAAACTGTTCAAATCGTGCTATTTTAAGTGCATGGTGTATTGCCTGTTTTATCTTAATGCTAAGATGTTCCTTTGTCCCTCAGTTTCAAATTAATATATTATAAATATTCCAATCTGATATTTAAAAAAGGGAATTCGCAAGACACAGCAAGAGGAAAATGGGGCGCGACGAAAGCTGGCACTTCACTTGATAAGAAGAGTGAGTACCATTTATGGTGATGATTTACTATACAGTGAATCATTTTTTGTGAGAAGGAGAAAGAAGGAAGTTCAGTTCTGAAACGGTTTGTGAGCCGGCCCGCCAAACATAAAAATACTTTGCTCTAAATAGCTTTTCTCCTGACGTGCTTCTTCTTCTTCTATGTATTTGTGTCTGTGTATGTGGTTGATTTTAAGTGATCATTGAACACTATTGTCTTTATTGAGGAAGTCAGGACCATATTAAATGATCAAAGCAAAGGCACCAGGAATGCTGTTATCAAGTATATAACAACATGCTTTTCCCCCCCCTGCAGTTTCTTTCCCGCCTCTCATTTGACCTTGGAATGTAGGCGCAGGTGGAAAATAATAAATGGAAAATTTTATGGGATATTGCAGAGTGTCCAGTAGATCGAGCCAAGATGGCCTTTCTGTGATAAACAAACAAACAGCAAAGCTTTTCCCATAAATTGTGTTAAAGAATGAGAAAAGTTGGTAGCCTGATTTTTTTTAGATAACAAATATCAATTCATCAAAAGCAAGCAAGCTGGTCATGGTGGTCCACTTATGCCTCTTAACTTAATGTAGGAGTCCACTGAGATAGTTTTCACTATTAAGACTTGGATCTGACTTTTAAACTTTAGCCTGATTTTTGATTTGTAATGTCACCCAGTGAAACTTTCTTGTACAGCGATTAAAGCTACTTGCAAAATTGCAAACGTGATGAAATTACGTGATTATGCACCAAAAAAAGAAAGCAAAGCTCAGTGGAGATTAAATGTTGGATTATTACTGGCACATCGGTGTGGCTCAGGGATGGGGAGCACGAGGCCATACTGACAGATAAAATGAGCAAAGAACTCTACTTTGAGCACTAATTTATGATGCACTAGCATTAATTATTCTAAACCACACACAGTTTAGTAATAACGTGTAAGGACAGGGTCAGGTTCTTGTTTCAAAAACTAAGAACTTTATTTGTTACGCTTTTTTTTATTATGAGTGCAGAAGATGACTGTAAAATCTTTCAAAGTGGATACAAAGTATCAAAATTCATGTGTTTGTCCCTGTGGAGCCTTTGATTTCAACAATCCCATTATAGCCACTTTCCTTTTCAAATTGGTCACCAATTTGACCATTTTGACCAATTCCAGCCACAGGATTGATTTTAGACTTTTTACTCTTGATTTATATTTTTTGAAAATGGGGAAACCAAATTGAAATCTTAAAATTGTTACAATTTGAAACACATAAACACATAAAAATGTAATGTAATTTACGACAATCTAGGAATACGTATCAAACTTTAAAACTGTTTCCATATTTTATAAATACACAGTTGATAAAAACGTGGTTTATCATGTCATCCTTAGACTATGATGACCTGGATGACTGAGAACCTTCACAGACACATGCTTTATCTGTATTCATTTTGCCATATGCAAAAACAGCACTGGAAACTTGCAATCTGTCAAATTCAGTGACTCATATGTGACTCATATTACAATTATGAGAGAGCACTGAAGCAGCATTTCTTAAGGTCTCTTCAACTGAAGTGTGAATTCTTGGTATGATGTTCCCCTTTCACATTTTCCTCTGTTCGAACATCCCCACCCAGTCTTGCAGCTGAACGCATCAACAGTTCATGGCGGTCACAGCATTGAAAAACATTTTATGAGGAATAATATGTGTTCAGCAAAGCTTCTGTTTCAACAACATTGAAAGTAAATGTTAGTCTGGGCAGCACACAAGTCAACATCAACCAATTTACTGTTAACCATTATCTAGCGGAACATTAGCCATCTGTCATCATTTACGTTAATGTGGGAGATAGGAAGAAAATGTTATCAGTCCTGTCCGTCTCTAATGTTCATAGATTTAAAAGGATAAAAAAAATTATTTGGTCTAAAAAGTGTTACATTCTTCTGAAAGTCCCAAATTAAAGCTGAGAAAGTGCCAGGAAGTACACAGAAACAGTGGCAGCATACCTTATCAACTCAATATGATAGGGATTGCTACAGTGGATCATATCTCTAGGATCCTTTTCTGACACACCAATCCTCTGCATGTGCTTCTTCATTTCATCCATGAACCTCCTCTCAGATCTGCCTCCTTTCTCCTGCCTCAAAACACCATCTTTAAGATCCTTTGTCCAATATTCACTATCCCTCCTCTGCACATGTCCAAACCATCTCCGTCTTGCCTGCCAAATTTTGTCTCCAAACCATTCAGCCTGAGTTGTGCCTTTGGTGTGCTCATGTCTAATCCAGGCCATCCTGATCTTAACATCATCAACTCTTCACACTGGCTTGTGTTCCCCTGAACCCATAAGAAGAACACAAGTCAGTGTCACGTTGTGCCAGGCAAATAGGAAGGATTTAATCAGGAAGTGCATCTGGTGAAAAATCTTGGCCAAATCAAACATGAGGATCATAATAATCGAGACCTGTATTGTACTCTTGCCCTAGTTTGTCCCAGGTGTGGCCACTGCTGTGGACAAGCAGCTTTAAAAGCCATAGGCAAGAGTTTATTAAGAATTGGAAACTAGAGCCAGACGTCCCTGCAGTCATTGTGGCTGAAACACAAGCAGCACTGAAATTTCAAATGGCTAATGGGCTTTATCGAAAAGATTAGTTGTAAATTAGATTTTACTCCATATTGACATGACAACATCACACAGATTTGTTGACTGCACAGTGGTAATGCAAATCTTCCATTCTACCACATCCCAAAGTTTCTATTTCAGTAATATCTGTGGACTGGGGAGGCCGTTTTAGTACTGTGAACTCATTTTAATGTTAAGAAACATGTTTGAGCACTAATGACGCATGTCTGCATTTCAATGACAGCAGATGTGAACTACAAGAGGGACCTGTTTGTATCACGATGGAAGAAATGGATGAACTATATTAAAAAACGCAAGCCAGTTTTTGATTTTTATGATGTTAACTACTAGAAGACTAGAGGAAATATTACTTATATTAATGGAAACAAAAACACACTCCCTACATGCCTTTTGTATTTTTTTTCTGCTTTGCTTCTTTTTCTATTTTCTATTTTCTTTCTTTCTTTCTTTCTTTCTTTCTTTCTTTCTTTCTTTCTTTCTTTCTTTCTTTCTTTCTTTCTTTCTTTCTTTCTTTCTTTCTTTCTTTCTTTCTTTCTTTCTTACTTTCTTTCTTTCTTTCTTTCTTTGTCTTCTTTCATTCCTTTTGTATGGATATTTTAGTTGTTTAAATACAGAAAAAAAGAAAAATACATGTAGTGGCAAATTGTTGGAGTTGATGGTATTGTACAGTGATTCCTAAATGCCAATTAAAAAAACAAACAAAACAAGTTTAAGGCCCCCAAAATGGTGCAACTACTAGTGAGTCTACACCTCCTTACCTCAACATGAATCAGGGAAAATAGTTGTTGACAGCTCGTTAAACCCTGAAACACAAGAGTGTTTGGAATGCATTATCTTATTTTAGTCTTATGGCTCTTGGTCAAACCCTAGACACTTTGTGTTATACTGAGTGATGAAGGACGCACACAAACAGACACGCACACATGAAAGCAAGTCCTTGCTCAGGAAATTTGATGTCTGGCTCCTATTTTACTTTGATAATCTTGGTGTATGAGTGCGTGCCATTGCTGAGATCCCCACTCCGTCTGTATCTGTCCGGCCTCACTCACCTCGTCACCATTCTGCTTTGTTTCTTTCAGTCATTTTCCTCTTTACCTTTATCATTGTCTGAAGGTTGCACGTTAAGGTTTATTAAGTGAGTTTTCACTTACATATTTAATAATTGAAATACTTTTTATTGAAAGTAGAAATGGCAAGATAATTGAAGAAAATGAGATTGATTATATAACCATGAAAAACCACTGCAAGTGTTAAACACTGTCCTCTCTTCTGTATCATAAGAAGAATATTATCAAATATCGTAAGGTAAAAATATTGTATGATAAAGACCCTACAATAACACGGGGAATGCATTTTCCACACTCACTGAAATGGGTGCTCAGGATACTTTATGGCCTTTTCTGCCTTTATAACTTTTGATTAATCCTTGTTTTTTTTTGCTGAGCCTTGGTGAACAAGCTAAAAAGAAACCTCTCCTTTTAACAAAACCTGCTCCTTAAGCTGACTTTTTTCTGATTCGCTGCCCCTCATATACATGGCTTTAAACAACCGGTGAGTGGGGCTTCTGTGTTTGTGTAGACTCAAGTTTTAACTCACAGGAATTACTTGCCACTGACCACATAATGCGAATATTTGGTTATCTTTAGTATGAGCAACCACCACTCTTAACAGTGTGTACATACTATCAGATCCTCCCCAACACTGGATACTTTTAAAAGTCGTCTAAAGACCCATTTTTATTCTCTGGCTTTTGATTCATCATGAGTTTGTTACTATAATTCTTTTTAATGATTTTATTCCCTTTTTAATGATTTTATTTCCTTTTTTATGTTTTTATTCTCTTCTAAAACACTATTGTGTTTTTTTATGTTTATTTCCTTGTCCATTTTATTGTACAGTACTTTGGTCAACACCTGTTGTTTTAAAAGTGCCATATAAATAAATTTGAACTTGAACTACATACACCAGAAAATGAGGAAAAGCATAGGCTGACTTTAAAATTATGGATTCATTTACTTGTACTTGCAAAGCAAAGAGTCCTTCTTAAAATACAAGATATACATCTGTCACAATGTTTCAGTTTCAGTGCGAGGAGCTGCAGGATGTAATCTGGCATGTAAGATAGAGACTCACCATTTTAGTGCACAATTTAAGCAGCCAAATCATGCATAGACCATCAATTCCAAGAGTCTTGCAGGGTTAGAGCAGGTGGCATAATGAGCTGCTATTGATGTGACTTTCTTATGTTCGGTTACCTTCTTTCGTAACAATGGCACAAGAATTCCCACAGTTACCAAAGTATTTTTACATAACTAACTGAGTATGTGTTCTCTACTCTGTCTAAAAACAACTTTCTTCCACTCATGGAGGTCATGTTTAATGTAAATTAAATACAAACTATACCATATTAACATATTATAAAGCATACTCTGACCAGTATAGCCAATATAACTCAATTTTGAATCATTAATAAATCGTTGATAATTAAGCAAGCAGAATATCTGTCCTGGTCTGTAATTCATTGGTGCACCATTGTTTTGAACCTAGTTCCAAGTTAAACTGCCATTAATCTGATCGGTCTTTGCCTTGTGCCTTGCCTTTATTTTTTTTTCAATACCACTTTTAGACTGGTTACCCAAGTATTTAGTATTTCCACTCTTCTGTGAAATGTATTGAGTAGTTAGGTTTCATACTGACACACTGTTGACAGTAAATGTGAAGCAGCCGAGGTTCCTTCCTTATATTTGCATGTGACCTAACAGCCTGTCACTTTGTTCTTTAGGAAACAAAAAAGGTAAAGGATCGTTCGAGGTACTTCTTACCAAAAACGATTTGTTTCTAAGGCAGGAACACAGTCACATCTTCTGGTGAAGGACTGTATTAGAATTGGTAGATTAATATAATCCAGCACTAGCATAGTACTGGATTATTATAGCACAGAGTACTATGCATTTCTTTATATCTTGCTTCCAATGAGCTAGAAATTTCCTTTTTCATTTTTTATGTGCGCGTGCGTGTGTGCATTTTATCAAAACACTGCACACCTTGGCAAGGTGTAGACTGTTGCGCAGTGTGGTTTTTTGTTGTTGTTCGTTTTTTAAAAGAGGAAATTGGACAAATGTGAAGTGCAAAAGAAGCAGTGATCATAAAGCAGATGAACAGCATGTGAAATTCATGTCCTTAAGAAATAGTAAGAAATCCAGCAAAGACCTGACACAGGAGCTGAGAGCTGCATTTAGGCTTTTAGTTTACTGAAACCTCATCAGAAATGGTCTCGGTGTAAGGGTGATTGTACAATAGATACAACAGTGAATGCCTCTGGAGAATGGCTCTCAAGTAGTTTGGGTACAGACTTCAGACAGTGGTTTTGAGGATCTCATGAAAACTGATGGAACTATAAATACAGAAGCGTATCGTTAAATTTTAATCCATTATCCAATACCATCCGAGTTACCATAGAGAGATATTCACTCTCTATGGCCAATTTTGACTCACTAGTTAACATTGGAGGGAGCAGGCTGGAGTGCCTTGACAGAATCCACAGAGAGAACAGGGGAGAGACTCCGCACAGAAAGGTCCCGGCCAACTTGTACATACCAACCCAGGACCCTGTTTCTGTGAGGCAACAGAGCTAGACAGTGACAGGCAAACAAAACAATGATAAAATGCAATTATTCAGGTCAGTCTGTATACTGATTTTCTTCTTATTTACTATAACCAACTATTTTCAGCTCTCTATTATGTGCACATTAGAACTTTAATAATAATGTAAGGTCAGAGTAAGTTTCACGATGCTGTGTTGTAAAGAGACCCAGCCCAAACCTTCCTAAGAAAGGAAATAGATCATATCTGTTAGTGGTGTAAACTCAGTGTTTCTAGGTGCAACTGAAGCAAATTCTTTCAAATCATTCCTGCATCAAAGAAATATCTTGTTGGGATCACAATATTTATGACAAAGGAAAACTACAACTACAATCAGCATTCTCTCTTCACTTTCCAAAAATAATGTTGGGTTTTTGTTTTGTTTTTTTGCATTTTGGCTTCATTCTGAGACGTGACAGATTATTGACAGAAGCGTGTTTTTTTTTCTTTTGGACTTTTATGCCAAGGGAACACGGTGTCCCTCTGTTCACAGAGCAATAACATATCATTATGGCTTGGAGGAAAACCCATTACTGTGATCTACTGGGACACACAACCAGAGCTGACAAACAATGAAGGTTCAAAAGAAAAGAAAATATCCAGTGCGTGGCAGCAGTTTGCCCATAGAACGAGATAAAAGAAAGGGCCAAAACAGTCAAATAACCTCTTGTTAAAAGTTAATGTTAAAGCTTGAAGCAGATGGGTTACAGCAGTAGAAGAACACCATGACCACAGTGTACCCATGTTCTGATGGCTGCTTCCAGAACGATAACAACAAGCTGAAATCATCTTAAACCAGTTTCTTGGACATTACAATGAGTTCATTGTACTTAAATGGCCTCCACAGAAATGAGATTTTCATTTAATAGAGCACCTTTGGGATGTAGTGAAGCAGGAGATTCACATCGATGTACAACGACTGTGTGGTGTAATCATTTCAACTGGAGCAAAATCTCTGAGGATTCCACATCTTGTTGAATCAACATAAAGATGAAACAAAGAATAACGGCTGTTCTGAAAGCAAAATCAGAACGGTCTGTAGTGTGGCTGTAGCTCAGAAGATATGAAGTGTGTGAATGTCAGATAGAAAGCAGTTACATAGAAAGTGGTTGCCTAAATGGGTGTGAATGAGGCAATTGTATAAAGCCCTTTTTGTGATCAGGTAAACTAGAAAAGCGCTATATAAGAACCAGTCCAATGTGGGATGAAACGCTAGAGTACTAGAAGGGTATCCCTAATAAAGTTCCAGTAGCGATAGATATTACCATCCAACTAAAAATGAATAAGGGATTTCTTGTGGTCGTTAGAATCGTTTTCAGGCTGTGTACCAAAAACGTCTTTAAGTTTGAAGGACTTATAATTTTTTTTCTATTTCTTTTCAAAAACTGTTGTTGGTATTAAAGTAAGTTTATAACACAAAAAGACTGATTGTTCATTGGGCGCAACATTTTCTAATTATGTTTGCACAGCCAAAAACTGCTGTGTTGTTAGATTTGGCTAATTGAGTAACAGTGCATCAGCCATCTTGGTTGTGCCTGTTTTTATCTGACATTTGTCAGCATAATCATGTTCTTTGGAAAAAAGGCTAATCCACACAGGAAATTGACAAAGATTTCATGCAGTTTGCAACAGTACAAACTGATCTAACATGAATGGAAACACAAGTGGGAGGATTGGTGGACAATTGAGCAAGAGGAAAGATGTATCAGAATGTGATTTTAGATGCCTGACAGTTTCCTCATCTCTCAGTTTCCTCATCTCTCAGCTTCAGTATCTGGGATACACAGAAACAACTCTGAATAAGAGTGAAGAGCCAAGTTGTGAATAATGATCCAATCCAATCCAATTTTATTTATAAAGCACTTTAAAATACCCAGCACAGGAACAAAGTGCTGTACAGAAAGTTAAAACAATAGAATAACAGAAAACAGCAAAAATAAATAAATAAAACACATAATACATAAAATTAAAACAGCCCTATATTAAAACAAAAACAAGATAAAACAGCATCGAATCACCTAAAAACAACTGAAATAAAAATAAAAACCAACATCTCACGTGGTGTCAAAGGCCAGGGTAAAGAGGTGGGTTTTCAAGAGTGACTTAAAAACAGATAACGAACTGGCCTGTCTAATCTCTAAAGGAAGCTCGTGCCACAGTTTTGGAGCTGCTACAGCAAAAGCACGATCTCCTCTAAGTTTACGCCCAGCCCTGGGTACATTCAGGAGCAGCTGATCAGCTGACCCCATATGGAAAAGATATATATAAATCTTATAAAGTTTTTATCTGTCTTGTATGAAACTTGTATGAAGAGTGAAAACACATATAAGATCCCTTGAAAAATTATATAATGAAACTTGTATGTTTTGTATACTTACTAAAAAAATATATGAAAGTAATGAGAAAGTGGCCACTTTCATGAGTAAATCATATATTTTTTACTATTTCTTTTCCATATGGGACCTGAGAGAGCGGGTGGGTGTGTCAGGCTGTAGCAGCTCAGAGAGATAAGATGGGGCTAGGCCATGGAGAGCTTTAAAAGCATTTTAAGAAGAAAGAATTTTAAAATGAATCCTAAAAGAAATGGGCAGCCAGTGAAGTGAAGCTAAAACAAGGGAAATGTGCTCAAACTTTCGAGTGCCAGTTAAAAGATGAGCTGTGGCATTTTGCAACCTCTGTAGATGACTAATATATGATGTGCTTTCCCCAATATAGAGTGCATTACAGTAATCCAGCTGAGTGCTAACAAAGGCCATGGAGCACACTCTCAAAGTGCCGTGAAAGAATTGGCTTTATTTTTGCCAGCTGCCTGAGGTGAAAGAAGCTAGATTTTACCACTGCTTGATTATTAAACTTCAGATCACAGTCCACTTTGACCCCCAGGTTTGTGACAGTTGGCTTAACATACTGGGCCAGGGAATCTACATACAGATTGGGGGTCTCAGTGGGGCTACCAAAAACCATCACTTCTGTCTTTTTATCATTGAATTTTAAAAAGTTAACAGACATCTAAGCCTTAATGTCATCGAGACCCTGAAGTAATGGCTGTGTAAGGTATCTGCCTTTTTTCTTTAGAGGGACATAGATCTGACAGTCATCAGCATAAAAGTGGAAAGCAATGCTGTGCTTTCTCAGTACAGAACCAAGAGGAAGCAGATATAAAGAGAAGAGGAGGGGGCCTAGAACTGAGCCCTGTGGGACACCACACAAAAGGGGAGCGGAGGACAACACATAGTCACCGAGACTGACACAAAAAGTTTGCCCCGCCAAGTAGGACCTGAACCACTCCAGTGCTGTGCCCCTAATGCCCACCCAGTCCTCCAAACGAGAGAATAAAATGGCACAATCCACAGTATCAAGCACAAGAACCACAGTCCCCAACATCAGTCGCTAAAAATTTGTCATTAAAAACTTTTAAAAGGGCTGATTCAGTGCTATGAAATGGTTTAAAACCAGATTGGAAAACCTCTAACACATTTGTGTTAGATGATCTTCTAACCAGATGAAAGAAAAAGTAAATTAGTCAATGAAACACATGTTTTCTAAGACTTCTCTTTATTCTTGGATCTGTATGATGTCAGAGGGCAGATATCCTTAATTTGGTCATGTTACCTTCTATTGAAACCTACTATTTCTAAAGTGCAGCCAGTCAAAAGAAAGCCAGCTTAAAGGGAAAAATGGATTATGAGGGAGAGAAGCTGAAACAGTTTGTTTCAGACAGCTTGATAAACTGATGGGGCTGCACCAAAGCCCAGTATAAGATTAAAAAAAGGGGGGAACAGTGTGTGCATACAAAAATGTATGTCTATAGAACGACAGATATAGTTAAGAATGGTTGGCTGACCAAGGCAATATACTCTGATGTGTTTGCATGTCCCAAGGGATCCATGCCGTGTGATTGTTCACACGGGATGGGGTGTGCCCAACCACCTATCTCAGGAACATCTCCAACACTGAGGGAGATTTAGCCTGTCTGACCCCTCTGTCTGACCTCTGAATGGTCTTCCACAAACCCCCACAAACCTCCTGTCTGCTGGCGTCTGAATATAAGCCCCTGAGCAAGATTCTTTCAGGTCTGGTTTATAAAAAAGCCGTGGGAGATAGTTATGTCACATGTACACAAACCTCTGTAAGATTGCAATATTAGCCAAACAATACAGTAAAGCTATCTGAATAGTCCAAGCTAAATCCAAATGGGTGTAGTCTAAGACAGATGTAAAACACGGCTCCGCACGTCATGACCTGTAAACTCACAATAACTCTGGGCGTGCCACATAACTGATGTTCTACCTATGAAACAAAAAGACAAAATAAACATGGTAAACATGTCCAGCTTAGCATCTGCATGTTAGCACTGTCTACAAGCTAACATTAGCATGTAGCTCAAAGCTTGGTGGTGGATTACTAAAGTCTTGCTATCATGCCCTTAGACCTTTTCTTTTTTTTGGACTGCACCCTACTCATTTACCAAATTTTCTTTTTTTTCTCGGGGGGCAGCTTTTCAAATCAAGCAAAAATACATTTTGTGAGGCAAGACAAGGAAATCATGTTAGTGGTAGCAGGAGCAGTTTTATTAACCCTCATGGCAGTGATTTTCATCCAGTCTACTACTGCAGCTAATAGCTCAGGCCAAGAGGCATTATCGGCTACAGTAAGGGGATTAGGCTGCCATGTTGGTTCACACACACTGAGGGGGGAGAAGGGGTAAGGAAAAGCACGAAGGGGTGGGTGAATTGCTGGTGGATCTGGAGATTGGGATTGTAGAGATTAAGAGATTTTCTTTTTCATTCATGTTTTTACATTTTACGTGCTCACACCACACAGTGAACTGCCAGCGTAAACAAGCATGGAGTGACCTCCAGCTGTGTTTTAATTTAGAGCACAATCTTTTTAATAGTGCTGACTACTGAATTTATATTAAACTGACTCTACATTTGCCATCACGAATTTACAGCCCCTCCTTTTCAATTTTGTAGGATTAAGATAGCGTTGCTCTTTATGAGAAATGTATCTCTGTGGATATACTGAAGGGTTATGAAAGAAACAGTCAAGGATACGAAAATATTCAATTTATTAGCGTTCAGGAGGAGAGGAGCTGACGAGTCTCTACCATACCTTACCCATAGACTGTGCATAAAAGACGGCGCTAGCTTCTGGGTCTAAAAAATTATGCCAGTGTTGAAGCCCCTTGAAACTTGGTTTCAAAAAGAGGTCAATTTGTATAGAAGTTTTATTAGAACGTTAACATCTTGACCTGTAACCTTAGGCCTTCCTTGATGAAATTATGCCTTAATCATCAGTTTCAGTTGTCAGTGATTAGAACATGATGCTTATTTTGTATATAATGGCCCCCATTAGCGTCAGAAAGAGTAATAAGGCAGGCCCATCCCACAGATAATGATTTGGGATGGGCCTACTTTGTGACTCACCTAATGTGTTAGTTCTTGTCTCAGTCCGATTAACCTCTCACTGGTCACATTAGGTTTCAGAACACGAGTTACAATGAGACTTCACTAATCAGTGAGAGATGTCACCATGGCTATGTCCATCTTTTATTGCCTATGTGTTTACCAGATGCAATCCAGTCAAAGAGAACAAAACAGATTTCCAGGCTAATGTAATCAACACACCTAGCAGCCTTAGTCTTTCTGACTCTATTGAACATCTTCCTTGCCACTAGCATTTTCCCATGAGTAGATGGCATCATTATCACTGTGGAAGCACTGCTGCTATTGCCCTGGGGTTAGGCAGGTCTCCAAGCAAAGGTCTTCTTTTTACTTTGTTCGTGCATTGCTAATTACGTTGATTAAATCTACTGGGCTTGCACTGTCGTCAGTGTTTTTGTCTGCGAAGTATTTGAACAGTCTGTTTTTCAAGGCCGTGTGAAGGACACATACCTAGTCAAACAAGGCAGCAATCAAACCCTTGAGAAGGGAACAATAAACAAGGTGGTCACACCTCCAACTTCCTTTCATATCTAGTGTAAACTTGCTTACAGGTCTGAGTGACCTCTGCTCTGGTGCAGAGCAGGTTGAGCCAGCATGTAAACAGGACTATTAATATACACATCTTGCTTACATAATGCACTTATATATAGATAGAGAGCTTTCATACAGCACACATACATACGTGTATGTCCAACAGCTGTACATTTTGCATTGTGTTGTCTAGTTTTATGTTCCCATGTTTTCTGAGTAAACTATGTGGCAACAACCTCGACAAAACTGTGATTAGATAATCACTTATTACAATATTGTGCAGAACTATTTTCCTCTGACGCAGTTAACCCTGATCTTCAAATTGATTTCAGTATTTGAACTGATCCGTATTACTACTGGTGAACAGTCATTGTCACTTAAAGACTTAAATGACTAAACTGCATTAGGTAAATCAGTTTAATATGTGACATGAATCTAAATTGCAGCCGGTTTGACCCCTTTGGTTTCTTTTTCCCAGACAGAGTATATATATATATATATATATATATATATATATATATAGATCCCGGGAACAACATCGGAGATCTCTGTCCAGAAGAGCGCAGTCCTGGGAACAGCTAAGATACTGCGCAGGACCCTCAAGCTCCCAGGCCTCTGGTAGAGGACCCGAGCTTGAAGGATAAACCGCCCGCAGGGGCGTGCTGGGTGTTTTTTTTTTAATATATATATATATGTGTGTGTGTGTGTGTGTGTGTGTGTGTGTGTTTGTGTGTGTGTGTGTGTGTGTGTGTGTGTGTGTGTGTGTGTGTGTGTGTGTGTGTGTGTGTGTGTGTGTGTGTGTGTGTGTGTGTGTGTATGTATATATATAAGAACTGAATAGCTGAATCCTTTGATTTTGGGACAAGGTTAACAAGTTTTTTAGGCCTGTGTGAGATTTAGTGCCTTTCTATATGCAGTCTATATGCAGACATTTAAAATTAAAGTTCACCAATGATGCTAAATAACAACCCAAATAAATGTGTAGTGGTGAGATTTTCTTCTAGAAGTACAATGCATTTGCCATTCTTTATTCTTATGTGAGATTATAAACATATTTTTACCATTACACTAATATAAAAACACTCCACTTAAAATACTCCACATGGTCAGTGGAGGCGGTCTTGGGTTTCCAGAGTGTATGCTGCACATAGCGAGTGCAGAGAGCAGATATATGTGTAATAATGAAAAGAAGATGGAGAAAGCGGGATTAGAAAACAGATCAGTCACACAGCTGTTTATTCTTTAGGCCCATGTCATTATCTACACAAAAGAGCTAGTGAACAAGCATGGAGTAGGAGGTAGAAAACGAGACACGGAGAGAGGGTGGGCTGGTGAAAGAGAAAATTCTGAACGCTGTGCCATACAGTATCATATGACTTCTAAAGCAAGACTGTGCAAAGGAGCTGGGAAAGGGAGGCGTTACAAGAAGGGAGTGTTGATCTCAGCAAATCAGACCTCTCACTTGTTCAGTCTGGTTTGTACTGCCCAGACCTGGATGTTCCCTGCAACTGTCCTGTGGGAAGATTGGATTCTGCCTATGTTTTTAGTCTACAGGTTGGCTGCCCTTCTAGGACCTCGTATCTCATCCAGCTCTCTAACTTGAACCCCACTGTGACATTCTGACCAATGGTTAGAGAGACTCTGTCCCCTAAATGGAGTGCTGCAGAGGAAAATCATCTATTTATACTTGTTCTTTTTAAAAATATAAGACACAACAGACCTATTAAAGCCCTGATTTTTTTTAAATGTACATAAGAAAGAAATTTGCTTATAATGGTTACATTTTAATAAGCTGTACAAGGTCAGAAATATTCTATGACATCAACCTCCAGTCAGGACATTCTAACTGGCTGATCTAAATGACTTTGTATAACCTTATGTGTCTCTAAATGAATTAACTTGACTTATTCATTTACAGACTTAGCCTTGTTTATGTATGAGAAGAATGTTCCTTCAGAGCTTTCCTGCTCATGATGTCCGGCACAGGAAAAATGATACGGGAGCTTGACTTGATCTGCTGTTTTCTGTGCCTTATTCTGATATGTGTGAGGTCTGATCCCTGGGGGTGACCTTTAGTGCAGCCATCTGTAAGGGTAAGCATTGTGTAAATAGTCTTAATGTGTCTTCATTTCTCTTTTTTCTTGTTTGAAAACATCAGAATTGTCTCTAATGAGTTCTCAGAATGATTAAAGAGTGAAAAGACTACAAGCTGTCTTTGTTGCAGTAGAGCAGTGGTTCTCAAACTTTTCACAGTGAGTACCACCTCATAAAATATATGGCTCTTGAAGTACCACCCTTATGAGTAGTACAGTAGTATTTCTTATTTGAATGTTATTTATTTTAACTGTCATAAACAGGATGTAACGAGTGATAATAATAACAACTGTACTGGCATCCAGGCGACAGTTCCCGACTCACCGACGGCATCTCCCACACCTCCACCGATTCTCCCGGGGGCCTTCGACTCATCGATGGTGGCTGGGATCAGAGCACGGCGGCACCACGGAAAAGGGCTGTGTTTTTACCATCAGTGTGACAGTGCCGTGCCACCTTTGCAGTTTTAAGGCCCAGGGAAACGAGCCCGCCAGTGCTCTGTAGCGGCGATAAGGAAAGGCTGCTCTTCATAGAGGACTCACGCTCGGGGAGCCGTTTTCTGGTTGACTCCGGTTCCCAGAAGAGCCTCGGGAACTCTCGTGTCATCTTTGCATACTTCCATGATAGTATATAGTATAGTAGTATATTATTTAATCTTAAAAAAATTGGAGATTTCCCGCGTACCACCAGAGAGAGCCCAAGTACTACTAGTGGTGCGCGTACCACAGTTTGAGAACCACTGCAGTAGAGGAGCACTGCTGCGGTGGCAAAAACAGCTGCACTGTTCTCTGTGCGATATTGATTGATCTCAGCTCAATGTGGGTCATTTATTTAAATACTCATGGTGAAACAAACTTAAATGGGCACATTTAAGTTTGTTTTGTCAGGTGAATAAGGTGTCTTATTCACCTGACAAAAAATTTGTCAGGTGAATACTATGTACGCACATGACCTATGTAGTATAATTTGTTCTTGAACATTGGCTAAAAGGAATGCTTGTGACTGTGGGTGTGAACAAACAACTATGACCTTCCTCAGGTAACTCAGTGCACCTAAAGCCAACTGACAGACGCAGGGAGAGAGACAGGGCATGCAGATAGATTAGATTACCAATCTGTGAAGAGAGACAGTGCCAGAAAGCGTGCTACTGTATTCTTATCAGACGATAAAAAAGCACGCAAGTTTGAAGAAGCACAGGTTGTCCAAAGGTATTAATGTAAGCAATGGTTAACAAGAACTTGCACTAGCACAGTGTTGAAATCTCCTTGTTGGCTGCCACAATCTACAGTTTTAAAAATACATCATCAATTAACTCAGCAAAACCTGTCAGACTCAGCTAAAATACCTCACTTGCTAACAGCAATTCAAAGTCTGCTTATTCTTCAAAACAAGTCTTAGTTTATCCTGAGACTAAGGCAGGCAAAAGGGGAAAAGAGCCCAGGGAAGAGGAGTACATGGTTAAACACTTAAAGCTAAAACACATGGAGTAAGACAACAGCTTTCCAACACATGGTGCATTTAAGTACAGCCCATGTGTGGATGCACACACTGTGTGGGTAATTAACTCAGAATGTAGCTTTATCTTATATAGAGGAACAACAAAATACAAGCACGGCTATGTAATGAAATGCAGATGTGATGAAAGAGCACCTTGGCCATTCAGCTTTGTAAAAAAAGGAAAGGTTAAAAGGAAAATCTGGTGCAGCGTTTTTTTTTTTACAGGTGACAGAAAGTCAGACATAGTTTACTCACTGAGGACAAACTTGATCTCTGAAACTACTAATGTTAAAAGAAAGTGATTGGACTTCTACTGTTAGAAATATTTGTTGTCCCTTTAACATCAAAGATAAGCAACTTTTCATCAATGCATCTGTGAGGACCAAAGAACTTTTAAATCATAAAAATCCCTCAGAAATTCTCGTTGGTCTGTTCTCACATTCATTTTGCAGCAGCGACAACAAATGTCTGCAGTGACCAGCTGTCCACAGAACCCCGATCACGGTGAAAGTAGAAAAGCAGCAGATTTTAATCAAACACCTTTAAATCAAAAATTCTTTATTGATAAACCAGTTAATGTTAAAAGGTTAAATTATTTAACAGCACAACATTTCCAAAATTACATCAAGATAATAATATTTTTATGAAAGATTATTTTTGTCCCTCAGGAAATGTCATAGACTAACTGTTGGTCTAGAGCTTGACACCACAAAAGGCTAAAAAAGGAAAAAGACGAGTTCTTTATTTGATGTTAAAGAGCTGATGAGCTCTTTGAGTTCTCTTTTCATTCGTAATGACTAACTGGGTCCCTTTGTCTATGTTTTGTCCTGCTACCTTTTCTTTTCTTTTTCCTTTCCCCTCACCCCCCTACCGTTCACAGCAGATGGCTGCCCCCCTCGAGCCTGGTTCTGCCGTAGGCTTCTTCCTGTAAAAGCAAGCACTTTCCCACTGTTGCGACGTGTTTGCTCACAGGAGTTGCTTGATTGCTGAGGTTTTCTCCAAAATATAATATGGTCTTTACCTTACAGTATAAAGTCGAGGCACTTTAATGACTGTCATTGTGATTTGGCAATATCGAAATAAATCCTCTCTTATGCTGAATCCATTCAACCATTCATTCATTTTCTTCAACTTATCCAACCATCCAAAGCAGAGAGGTAGGATACACCCTGAACCGTTCACCGATCTACCGCAAGGCTTTTGTCCCAAATGCTTTTCAAGTATATCAGTTAGGATTAAATGTTAAGCAGTACACTCTTGTTGAACAATTGAAAGTATTTCACATTCAAATGGAAGTTCATTTGTCATACATGGAGGATGGCTCTAGGCACGGCATGTGAGTCTGACTGCGCAGCGCAAATCTGTAAATAAGTTCGGGAGGCCCCTTCTGATCACAGAAGGCTTTAAGAGATCAGATAGGCTTTAGGGGGCCCTCTCATCACTTTTGGGCTGCAGGGACAGTAGTGACAGCGAATCTACACATGGCACATGCATAAGGAGCTTTTTTGTAATGAAGTTTGCTTTGCAATACTGTGAGGCTGGGCTTTGTGAAAGCAGTGCTTTGAGCCAAAATCTAATGTAGAACATGCACGCTGTTGAAAGTGTACAATCCTGAGGGTGACGGTTGAAATAATGTTTCACTAAAAACCACAACTTCAGTTTTCTTTGACATTTGCGTATAAAATGCACACTTCACTTTTTTTTCTCACATAATACTAAATGTAGAACTGTTCAGGAGTCAGGATCAAAGTGCCATTTCAAGAGTGTTTTGTATCGCTGAGCACACACAGTGTATGATTGAACAGCACACCTCACTTATCACAAAGCAAGAAGCGTAAATGTTTGCTTCATAAACATTATGTTCTAGCAAACAGAGTTCGAGCATAATGGCCTAATGGCATGGCTTTCCCCATCTCACTCTCTTCTTGGTTTGTTTTTTCAAGTTTACCATAGTTTGCATGAGTATTATTCCTCAGCCTCTTTGAATATTCAGTCATGAAATTTCCCCTCAAGGGGTCTTAGTGGGGAAAAAAAGATATTATTTCCAGACTTTTCCTCTGTCCAACATTCCTTCTAGATAAACATCCTGGAATATATTTTCATCATGACTCTGCACCTTATCATAACTCAGTACCGCAGTACAGCACCATGAGTCAGCACTTTGTCGAGTATTTAGTTTGTGGACAACTACTCTTAATTTTGTATTTTTTTATTTATCTTGTTTGAAAAACAGCGTGGAATAAGTGGAAGTGTTTTCATACTTCACCCTGATCCTGCTCGATGACCGCAGCAGACCAGGATAAAAGATAGGGCATTGCTGCACTGGCACATTCAGGTGGAGGGGTATCAAGTTTCCTTTCAGCCTTTCTCATTTCTTTTCTCCCAGTCTCTCACTTGCTCTTCTCACGATACTTGAGACAGCAACGTTTTGTTGTTCACGTCCCCATTTCATAGGTCACATGAATTGCCCCCGTTTGTGCGCCGTGTCCTTATTCATGCTTGATTATCAAGCATCAAACTGTAGAAAAAGAGGGAACTAAACCTCCGGCCAGATGCCACGTGATGATAAATGCTAATGTTTACAGCTGAGGTGGTGCTGAATTTGCCATGTTTACTGCCTTGGTTTAACGTGTCAGTGTTAAAGACATTTAGATTCAGCTGAGGTTTTCTGGACATATCATAACATATTTCTTCCAATTTCTTTTAAAAAATGAATAAAACCTCATCTCCAAGTTAAGTCAGTTACAACTACAAAAACATAAGGGCAAAGTAAACACTCTTGGGCTCAGTGAATATAAAAAAAAAACACTTAGTGCAATTTTAAAATGCCAAAGGAAGCCTTATCCTTATCACAAGGCTGACCGAGATCCATAAAAAAACCCTCTCCAACAAATATTTACTAACTTAAGTGCTGCCTAATAAAAGTCTTATATAAGACTTATAACAACGAGCCAAGGACATCGGTGTTATTGAACCTGTTCGAAGAACAGTACAACTTTACTGACACACAGATGTACGACAAAATGCTACATCCACCCACCAAATTTCGGTCTTCTTTGAAGACTTTCTCTACTTTCTTTATGCGGTCAGAGCGTAGTGAGTCAGTTAAAAACTCCAACCTTCACATTTAACTAAAGTTGAACTAATAACTCTCACCCATACATGTGTTATCATAACATTGCTGTTGTTTTTGCTCTGAAATATGTGCATTTAGAAGTCAGACACTTAAGTTTTAATATATTAAATAACAGCAGAAACTCATCTTCACAGCGTGTGCATTGTGTGTTATTATAGATGGGGCCTTCTCAGCTCTTGTGCGCTAGCTGGCTTAGCCATTGAAGTTGTCCTTTCTCACAGGGTAATGCACTTTTCACAGAATCACGGTGATTCCTTCAATCATTCACACAGTCAGGGTGAACGAAGCCTAAGCTTTAGATAACAAACTTGGCTTGTAGAGCACAGCTTCCTGCCAGTCTGAGATCTGGTCCTGTGGGCATTATTTGGTGTTAAAGGTGTTTTTCCCACAAATTTCAGCCAGTGGGAGTCTTTAAAAAAAGCACTTGAATTGTAGTTTGACTGTAAGCTATCCTCAGTATGTCCTGAACACTGACACATAAATTATAAGCAATCGGACTGTAGGCCTCTGTGGCCCAGACAATGAGTGTGTCTCTTATTACATCTTTGTGCACACCTAGCCAATGATTGGAAGTCAGGATACTAACATTTCATGGATGTTTTAAGCCTTTATTTTCATCTGAAAGTTGCTTTCTTACTCAACACTGTATTACTCACTTTCATTCTTAACTGCTGTCAACACATTTCCAAGAAAAACACACGGCCCGCTGCTTCACAGTCATTCACTCATCACTACAACCGGGTGAGAAACAGTTAGCAAAGAACATACTGCTCCTCAGTGGCCATTCTTTGCCATCCAGACACACCAGATGTCAGATTAATGTTATTACTGCACTTGTCGTTCCACGTGCGTTACCCTTTCATGATCTAAGAGGTTTCTTCTTCGTTGATTTGTGACTTGGGGAGAAAGCAAATAAACCCGCAGAGGAGGGAGGGCACATCAAAGCCCCAGTGGCTTCCTCCACAGTTGTAGAGACGAACCCTGGTGGCTTCCTCCACAGCTGTAGAGACGAACCCTGGTGGCTTCCTCCACAGCTGTAGAGACGAACCCTGTACCTCTCCTCCGCTAATGTGCCCTAGTTCAACTGCTGTTCTAATGAAAAGAGGTAATCTGGGAAGGGATTAAAGATGACAGATATTCCAGTGGATCTGCATCATTTTTAAATGTGCCACACCCTTATTTAAGAGCCCCAATACAAAGTAAATGTAAATAGTTGTATTCACTGAAAGTTGGAGACTTAAAACTGTATCGTCACATGTGGTTGCCACTTTCAGCCCTCAATGGAAGTGTTGTGATGTCACTGCATGATGCAATATATGTTGCTTGTTTCAATCTAGTGAACACCACACATCATAAAAGCATCTCATTATATAATATGAAAGTGCTGTTAATATCTACAGACTTTCTCTGTGCTGTAACTGATGTTAAATTAACCAACTTTCCCTTTTTTAAAAGGTAAAAGGTCTAAAACGACTCCTTACAGAAACACTTGTTTTTTTCCCAATCATCCAGCCAGAGGCTCATTCATAAGGCCCTTACCATATTCTTTATTCTTTCTTTCTTTTATTAATGTCATGGAACATGTCCCTGTTAAAACATGCCAAAATCTACGTCAATATAAAAAAGCAAGAACATTTTCTTTGTTGATGTGTGACTTGATGAATGCAGTAGCAGGCTCCACACCCTGTACCTCTCGTCAACTCATGTGATCTAGTTGTTTAACTGATGAAAGGTAGTAATCTAGGAAGAGATTAGAGCTGGCAAATATTCCTGTAGCACTGCATCATTTTGAGTGTACCACACCTTTAATTAAGAAACCCATTATAAAGTTAATTTAGACCTTTTTTATTTATTTGATAAAAGTTGGACAGTTTTCAAAGACTTTTCAACGTCTTTTGCACGTAGCTGTAACTTTCAGTTCAGGTGGTTAGGGGAAATTTTTATGCTGTCTTGCTTTTAACAATGCGTGACGCAACGATCGCCTCTTGTTACAGGGAAGACATCAAGCATAAAAGGCGTTGCTGTTGCATCAGCGACTTTTTTTTAATATGTTTCCATCTAAAAACGCTGTTTTTTATAATGAATGGTGCAGTCTTGGTCAGACACGCCCAGATTACTAAGAGGTGGGCGTGGAATACTTCCCGGTAGATAAGAACCCACGCGGTCCTCAAGCAACATTCACTAATCGCAGGAGGAAATTTGTATGCTGTTGCCTTAATTTTAGAAAGGTCTCCTGCCACGTTGCTGCTAGTTTTCAGACACGTTTTCCTTCGTTAAGTTTTAGGGGAAGTTTAAACGCGCGTCATGGCCTCGACGGTAGACATGATAGAGAGCAGGAATGAATCCAACGGTGAGGCTCACCTCGACGAGCCCATGCCCAACGGGCTGGACAGCCCCAAGAAGAGCACCCCGGAGACGTTGTCTCAGCGCGTGCTGAGGATCGTCAAGGCCAACCTGCTGGTGATTCTCACCGTGGCCGGGGTTATCGTTGGTGTTTTTATTGGACTTGGTGTGCGTAATGTAACACTAACGAGAACCCAGGTGATTTACATCGGCTTCCCAGGTGAGATTCTCATCCGGTTGCTGAAGATGATCATCATTCCTCTGGTGGTCTGCAGCCTGGTGTCCGGAGCGGCCAGCATCGACCCCAAAGCCCTGGGCAAACTCGGCGGCTTGGCTATGCTCTTTTTCCTGATCACCACCTTGATTGCGTCCTCGATTGGGGTCGTGATGGCTTTCATCATATCGCCGGGGTCTGTGTCCGTCAACAAGCCGGCCTACTTGGAAGAAGACGTGCCTGCGCATAAAGAAATTATAGACTCCTTCTTAGATTTGATAAGGTAAGCGAAACCCTAACTCTTGCTCACACACAGTCAGTCTACATACTCTCAAAAAAGTCGTTAAACCTTCACATGTAATTAGTCCTGTATGTAATGACGCGCGTAGGACGCTCCAAAGATCTAATAATAGTAGCCAAGTTACACAGAGTAACCTGTTGTACGTGTAGCAGTACTTGTAAGAACCAGATCGGGCACATGTCTTCTTAGTTGTCCACTACAGCCGGACAATGCAGTGCTGTAATGCCAACAAACGGTTGCATCAGCTCTGTCCTCGCTGAGGGTTAACTCCCCGGCACAGTCCTGTTGTCCCTTCTCGGGCGCTTTATAAAAAAATGAAAAGATTTTATTTTGTGTTAGTGTTTTTTTTTTTTTTCCAGGACCACTAAACCCATACACTGACTTATTTGGTAATATTCCACGTCTTGTCCAGTGTGACGTTTTCACGTGGAATCAGAAGACGTGCGTGAAACTTGTCCCTAATCGCAACTGTGGTTCAAACACTTCCTGCTAAGGGCTCACTTGTACTACTGCTACACGTGTTTTTATCTTTAGTCTGACTCGCTTTACGCTTACGCTCACAGGTTTTCTGTTCGCAACTTTTGTCAATGTTTACTTTGAAACACATAACACGGAACATGGCGCAATGCCGTTTAAACTTGTTGAACTTGTTAAGTAAAAATGACTTCCGTCTGTAGGTGCCCATGCGCCCCCACCCGCCCGACATTTTTATTTTTATTTTTTTAAATCAATGCGTCATGTTCACAGGGCATTCATGAAGCATGTGTCACCTCTATGGTGTGGGAGAGGGGACACCCGGAAGCATCTATGACCATTGTACACAATTGCGTCAGAAGAAAATGTTCCACGTCATCTAAATAACTATTACATGTTCCTATTGATGTTGGTCCACTGTGCACGCTTCCCCTGTACCTGCTGTGTTTTGGTCTGACACTAATTGGAGGTGAGGGCTTTTCATACATGTCAACAGCAATTCAGTGAAGCTTAGTTTTTCTATTTTTTTGGAATATCTTTTTTTATTCTAAAGACATAACTACACAGCATGATGCAACAGCATAGTCTGAAATAAAGTACAGTGTCAGTGTTTCCCACCACAGAGGTTAAAAACGTGTTTAGAGTGTAAACAAGAAGACTTTGGGTTTACTGTTTGGATCTGTAATCTGAACCACGAATCACCTTAAGCTTATTTGGTTTGCCTCAAGTAGACGAGATGGAACACAGACAGTATTAACACACCTGTAAGAGTCTGTTTACATCCAGTCTTAATAATGCTTGCAACTATTGCATCATTATTCCTGGTTAGTTTGACTGGTCTGTTCATGGTTTGCTCAGTCTGGCGCTCGGTGAATCATGGACTTGTGCGCTATGAAAACCAGAATATTCCACTCGCCACCCACCCCTTGCATCATGACTTAGCCTTGGCAACACATCCATAAAACAGTCCTTGTGCCCTGATGGAGATTAACATTTTTACCTGACGTTGATTAGCACGTTACATAACGTGGGGTGGGAGGTAAAGACAAGAGATGATAAATATGAAACAAGGGTAATGTTTGTCTTGTCTTGTATTGGACACATGCCACCGTTCCACATTATCCCAATAGAAGACCCATGCCTCTCATTAGCGCGAGCCTGGTCAGCCGGTGTCCTGGTTACCTTTGACAACAAAGGCAGCGTGGAACTTACTGGGTGGAACTGACTGAAGAGCTGTTCATTAAAGCGCAATAATGGCCTGGTCATTGTTTGCAGACGCACACTCATACGAAACAGAGCAGGGGAAAAAAAGACAACACACCACCCACACACCACTCCTACACATCCTTGTTGATATATCTTATCAGTTGCATTTTTTTTTTTTCCTTTTGACATACAAAACCTGTGGGTGATGGCTATCATTCCGCGAAGCTAGAACATGTTTTTGTTTTTTTGTTTTTTCTTAGCAAACTTAGTTATATGAAGATCTTCTATCTTTGTCATCCTGTCCTTAGCTGTCAGGAGCTCAACAGGCCTTTGAGATGCTGGGATTCATTCCCATTCTTTAGAACCATAATCTATTTTTCAGCTTAAGTGTTTCATCCGTTTGTCCACCTTATTAAGCACCCGAAGTTTCTGTTGTTGGGTTTGATACTAAACGTGTACCATTTTCCCAAAGCAGCTGAGGGATGGTGTAACAGGATGGTGTCAAAACGTCAGAAGATCTGAGCACAAACAATTGTCCGTTTGACGTAGGAGACCCACCCGCCTAATAGGCATGTGATGGCCCATTGTTTTCATACCAACATTCCAGTTAAACAATAAAATCAAGTTTATTTACATTCAAGTCGCAAGTTCACCTCAGAGGGAACAGTTTCGAATGAGCATGGCATCCACATGTAGACTTGATTAGGCTAAGGCGGAAAAAACGAAACATTGTGTTCTTTTTGTTTTAAATTGAATTAGCGCTGCGGTTTGTACCTGTGCCAAGAATAAGTAACCACAGCGGAGAACAAGGAAGTGGAAGTGTACGAGTGAGCCACGCTTGTACTCGGGATTGCCATCTCTGTGCAAATGTAGTGTACGTGTACATATAGTCAGGAGTCCTGCCTCCCATTAATACTATACAAGGATGTGATGGCATGTGAATTCTAACAATGCTTGAAGTCTGGATTCTCTTTAGATTCTACACACAGATTATTATGATGATCACTTTTGTGCTGATGAAACATTAAATACTTAAGCCTCTTTCCTCTCGTCATCTTACTACACTCAGACTATGCCAATCCATTTGAATATCCAAATTAGGGGTGGGGGAAAAAATCGATACTGTGTAGTATCGTGATATTTTGTTTGCTAATAATATATCGATACAGGGACAGCAGAAATCGATATTTTGTTACAAAAAGGTTTTTGTGCTCTGACTTCAGAGCATGTTGATCCTTTTTCTGAGCAAGAATCCTGACATTCCTTCACTGTCCAAATGTGTTTAACTTTTTTTTGGCAGCAATAAACATGACAGTTTACTTATTTTAATTTAAGACATGTTTTATTTTAATTAAGTTTAAAACTTTTTTATTTAATGTAAAATTATATTTTGTTTTAATTTACTTTCAAATTCTTCAGTTGCTGAATGGGCTGCATAGTTTTCATAAATTGCATAGTTCAGAATAGCTATAATTGTACCAGATGGTTGCATTCAGTTAAGTTGGACTAGACTGTAATACAAACCGTTCAGATTGTCAACAATATAACTGACTGAAATGAGAGAAAGACTGAGTGTGAGACTTTGATATTAGATAAAATGAATATTGATAAAGTTTACCTTTATGTACAGAATCTGAATATCGCAAAATATTTTAAAAATTGCAATAATATCGTATCGTGCGTTAAGTATTGTGATAATATCGTATGGTGGGATGTATGGTGATTCCCACCTCTAATCCAAATGGTGTGAAAGCTTAGCAGTCGCTTAGTCCCTTTTCACGGCTGTTTGTGACTCAGCCGGTTTTCTAGTTCTGCCACGTCATGCAGTCACATGATCCTTAAGCTTGAAGCACTGCAGCGCCAGTGGAAGGGACTGAATGACCGGAAAGCGGTTGAGGAGTTAATGCCTTATTACTCTAGATCTGTTGCAGACAGCTGAGCACAGGGGTAACAGGTGCACTTTGGGTTTTTCGTGTGTTCTTGGGAAATTTAATACACAGCTGTACCTACTCTGTGGAAGCCAGTGTGTATGCATGCACTCGTTAGCAGGTGATGGATAAGGTCACAGCAACACGGTGGGGGAAAAACCGAGATTAACAGTTAAATTCTCTGAGCTGTTTTTTACATGGCAAGCCTCGGATTCCTCTCTGTTTGAGCTGTCATTGATCATTTGAAGAGATAGCATTTGTGCTTTCAATGTCACAGGATCAGTAGCAATATTGCTCTATAGTTAGCTGAAACTCAGTAATGAGTCAAAGCAGGTCAGCCTGTAGTTTTTAAATTAAATTTCCAAGCAGCACGTGTGACATTACTCAGTGTTACTATTCTGTGCTTTTTAAAAAATAAGTAAAATGTATTTTGAGAACAAACCCAAACAACCAAACCTGTTTTCTGCACTTTAGTTCCCAAACCTGTCATTTCTCTGCTCTCTATCACAGCCAGTAATCCACTTCACACTGAGCACAAGGATTTGAATGTGTTGTATTTTTTTAATTTTTTTTTATCCACAGAAACATCTTTCCCTCCAACCTCGTGTCTGCTGCTTTTCAGTCTGTAAGTATTGGATTTGAATTTTTTGGGTTGTTGTTTTTTTTTGTTGTTTTTTGTTGTTTTTTTGTTGTTGTTTTTTTTACACATAGTCATTCCACTAAATTGTGTAACAGAACTATGACGATAAGCTGATTATGTGCTAATTAGTCTACTAAACTAGCAATTTCTTGCCTCCTGTACAGTATGCGACCTCCTATAAGCTGATGAAAAAGAATGGCACAGATGGAATCCCCAATATCACGGTGGAGAATGTGAGCAGAGTGATTGGTTGGAAAATGAACTATAAATACACTCCAAAACTACCTGACTGTATTCTTAAACTGAGGGCTGAATGTGTTTTCTTACTCAGTTTTTTGTTTTTAACATGTGTGCTTTTCAGGTGCCTTTTGGAACAGACCAGGATGGCATGAATATTCTTGGTCTCGTAGTGTTTGCCATCGTGTTTGGGGTGGCTTTGCGGAAGCTGGGAGAGGAAGGAGAGATCCTGATCAAGTTCTTTAACGCCTTCAACGAGGCCACCATGGTGCTGGTGTCCTGGATCATGTGGTAAGGACACCTGGATGCTTTTTGGGTTGGGGAAGGAATAAAAGAACAGAGAATGTTCACGTGTGAAGAGCAAAATATTCAACTACAGCAAAGTGTTTTTTAAAGAGGACCACGCTGCTGTTTTGAACCTGCTATTTGAATGAATAGAAGCGTCTGCATCCTGCAACTACTATGCATGTGCAGTTGCATAACATTCTGGCTTTATTAAAGGCTTGATTCGCAGTGTCGACAAGATCCCCGTCTCTCCTAACATTAGAGCACTCAACAATATCTTTGCTAGTTATTTTTATGGATGCAGTACACCAAGACAAAATATTAAAAAAGTTTTGCTACATTTTTGGCTGGAGTTGTGTATTTAATGGACAGATATGAGAGGAATATTGTTGTTGTTTTTTTTTTATCTTTAAGTGTGCTCTGTATCAGAAACTTAAACTACATCACTGTCTCGTCTCTTCCCTTGCAGGTATGCCCCAATCGGTATCATGTTCCTTGTAGCTGGGAAGATTGTGGAAATGGATGATGTTGCAAGCCTGTTTACCAGTTTGGGAAAATATATAGCCTGCTGCCTCATTGGACATGCTATCCATGGAGCACTTGTGTTGCCAGGCATCTACTTCATCATTACAAGGAAGAACCCTTACACCTTCCTCTGGGGGATATTCACGGCTCTAGCCACAGCCTTTGGAACAAGCTCCAGGTAATAAACGTGACTCTCAGGTTGTTAAATACTGAATGACTTAGATTTCTGTCTTCTAAAGCAACAGTGTATCTATACATCCTTTCTGCACGCTCACGGCCATCGTTTCTTGCTTCTTAGCTCTGCCGCGCTGCCTCTCATGATGAAGTGCGTGGAGGAAAAGAACGGCGTATCCAAGCACATCAGCCGCTTCATCTTGCCCATTGGAGCGACGGTCAACATGGACGGTGCGGCTCTCTTTCAGTGCGTGGCTGCAGTTTTCATTGCACAGCTGAACAACGTTTCCCTTAACTTCATCCAAGTCATTACCATCCTGTAAGTCCCAAAGCCACCAAAACACACCTTCAGTTAGACAGTGACATGTAATACTAAATCACTTGTACCACTGGCTTACTTATCAAACAGTTACCTAATAATAGAGGTGATTTCAGTGGCTTTTATAATCATGACAATAGATTTGTGTCTAACTGCTACTGTCCATGCTTTTTGTAATTTAGTGTTACAGCTACAGCATCCAGCGTTGGAGCAGCGGGAATTCCTGCAGGCGGTGTTCTGACTTTAGCTATTATCCTGGAGGCAGTAGGACTCCCCACCAGCGACATCTCTCTTATCCTGGCTGTTGACTGGCTTGTGTGAGTATACAAACTTTGGACGATGTTGACCGTGATGCCCTAGATTTACAATAATGTAGGGCACACAGCTGGCTGTAAATACCCTGAGATTAAAATGGCGTGCCATCTGTTTTGTCTTCCTTCAGTGATCGTACCTGCACGGTGCTCAATGTGGAGGGTGACGCTTTCGGCGCGGGGATCTTGCAGTTCTTTGTGGACAGAGATGCCAAACGAAACGGAGCAGAGCTGAGCGAGGTCCGGCTGGAGGCCGCCCCCGAGAGCTCGCCGCTCATTAGTAAACGAAGCGATGCTCAGAAATCAGGGTCTGGTGAAAAAGAGTCAAGTATGTAATGTGACTGATGACATTTTCAAGGACTCCTGGCTCAGTTCTGATACTTGTTTGATATTGTGGGGGGAGAAAAAGAAAACTGAGCATCAAGCCCCTCATTTCCGTTGTCTGCTCTGAAGAAAAGAGTATAGAGAGAGACTAGACAATGTCTCTGATTTCAACACTTTTCTGGAGGGGTAGCTGAAAACACACATGGGGCGCATTTAGAAACCTTTTCAATATTTTTTTTTTTTTCTTTTTTATATTTATTGTGGGTGAGATTGTATTGTACACTAGACTGGCTGCTTTAACTCTAGTCTGATGTTGCATGTTGTCTCATGTGTGTGTGTGTGTGTGTTGTGTGTGTGTGTGTGTGAGTGTGTGTGTGTGTGTGTGTGTGTGTGTGTGTGTGTGTGTGTGTGTGTGTGTGTGTGTGTGTGTGTGCTTTACTAGAGAGTAAAAAATCTGATTGGTGAGTAAGTTTGTCATGTGACCAGTGCATCCACCCACAAAAGCTGGACCAATGAACTTCAACACATAATAGGCGGAGCTTAAGTTACATGAATGCACTGGTCTGTCACTAACGTTTTGCCCCATTTCATTTGTATTATTGAACCTGCGTCTTAGTAAATTACCGGCAAACACTCCACGGGACAACGGAGAAAGCCTCTGACTTTATAAGTAGAGGACCTCCATACTGTTCACTGTACCCACTGTGTAATTATTGGAAGTTGTCAACTTTAAACATGTTTTGGCTACTTTCATGCAGAATTCATCCAGTGATGTTTTAAACTGCAAGTACTTCGTATTTGAGTTTAAGTGCATTCTTTATACTCTGCATGGAAGTAGCAGGGTTTTGTTTTTTGTTTTTGTTTTTTTTGTTTTGGTGGAAGCATCCGTTAGTCTTTTAGTGTGTTTACGGTTATTATGTGAAATGACCTTCTCACCGTGAGGGGATGAAAAGGCAATAAATCTGTCCTAGAGCCTCAGTTCGTCTTCTGAAACACACCAAATGAAAACACGTCCTCAGTAATCACCCAAAGTTGAATGAAGGCCTCTTTGCTCATGGACCTGCAATATGTAATAAAATGGGCGCATGTGGAGAAAAATGCTGCGATCACCAACACATCCTCAGGTTTTGACTTTGGCTACAAGACTTTCCTCTGCGTGCGCCTTAAAATACTCCAGGACCAAAAGTTAAATAGACTCTGCAACAGAATTCTAGTCACACTCTTTGGTCTGCTTTGCTCTTGTGCAGGTACAAGTGGTTTAACACACACTATGCAACAGTGACTGTTTGATGTTATATGTCATATATGAGCAACTAACTTCCTTACACTACAAGGATGTCTCTATTTTATGAGAATGAGAGGTGTACACACCTAAATAACTTTGGTAAAGGGAGAATCTCATAATCTGTCTTGGCTATCATGGGTGTAAATGTGGAGTAATAGCTGGGTGGCCTCCACCCAACCAAGAATTTCTGGTAGGCATTTGTAAATTTATTTCTTTAAGCTCCAAAGACATTTGTAGTATTTAATTTTGTAAATGCTAGTAATTCCAAACATTATTTTTCCAGATTCAACTTTTGGCAAGTTGTTGGATTTGGATATTTTTAATTTATCGGTCTCTTCTATTTGGTGTGAGCTACAGTTTTAAATATATTTTATGAGATGCTTCTTTTAAAAAAGAAAAAAAAAAGTTTATATCAGTGGGGTAGACTTTAAGGCTCTGGAGAGAAGTTGTTAGATCATAGATACTAAAGAGATACTGTCTGAGGTTGGGGTATGGTGATGTATCCAAGAGAGCAATGCAAGTCCGGCTGGCCGGGAACTGAACCTCTTCCCTAATAAACGCTTGGCTATTGAAGTAACCAGACACTTTTTAAATGGATGAAAGTAATATAGCACAATAGTATATCTTTTGCATCCATATCAATTGTTAATTACCATCTTATATAGACATGAGTTGGGCAAATACTGTTAAATCCAAAACCAGATATTTTTTAAGCCTGCTTTCTTAGCCTTCTCATTACATTAGCTTTACAGAATTTCACATGACAATCATTTAACTGCAACCTTGAGGTCTTAGCATTTCTTATGTCAAAAGAAAATTCTTTATTTTTTTTTCTGTTCCTTTTGTGGTGCAAGATTACTTCCTGAACTCTTCCATTATGTGGCTTGATCATGGTTTTGCTTGTTTAAAGTGGACTATGGTTGTAAAATAACTTATTGTCTGAATGTACTGTCAGCAACCTTTCGGCAATAAATGTTTTTTTTCATACATATAAATAAGAGGATGTGGCTTTTTGTGGACAAACCCTGTTTTTAACTCTTACTGCAGAGACTAATCAGAAGCACACAGTAATACAAATCAGAAAAGACACAAAATACTTTCTTTATGTTTAGAGACTGTAAAGTAATGCAGCCTCCCACTGATACATAAGCCTGGGCACATTAACCAGGCCATATATGAATACTAGAAGCAAAAAAACAATATAAACACACCTCTAGGGACACAATATGTAGAGCAACAACATGGGAGAGGCTTGATTGTAATGCTAGTTTGCATGACACGTTGGGTTTGTGATGAACACGTGAGCCGTGTTCCTGTAGAGTTGTATTCCTGCCTACACTCCACCCCTTTGGTCGTCACAACAACAGCACTTGGCGTTAATTAGTTGTGTTGCGCCATCTAGTGGTAACAGCTATTTACAAAATACATGAAACTGTTATTCTTTTATTGTAGAAGTACATGAAATCATTTGACACCCTAGTACATTAGATACAGGAAAAACTACAGGAATCATGTGGCAACCAGGGGAACTGAGTAGAATATTGAATTAATTTCCTTTTCATAATATTTATAAATATGTAATTATTTACTTGAATTCTAAGGCATGGTAGAGCAATCGTCCATAACAGCATGAATAACACAGGTGTGCTTCTCATTTCATTAGATGGAAGTCTGCTCAGCTGCAGTTACCAGCTGGCTCTACCACAAACTAACATTCACTCATAAACTGAGACGTGCAAAACAAGGCAACAGAGTTCAAAAATCATAAAATACCTGTTAGGCTAAAGCCACTTATTTAACACACATACGTCTGTATAATACCTTAAATCCTGCTTAAGATAAAATACATTTTAGTTTTTTAAAAAATCGTGTTTTTTTTCCAATTATCTACCTTTTTTTTTTTTTTTAATTACAGCAGTAGTAGTTCAATGTTTCTGTACAACACATACACACCACAGCCTTATGTCAGTACACTAGTGTATGGATTTAAACTTTTCAAGTGTGCCTTTCAAACAAAACGCTACCGCTCAGGCAAATAAATAACGCGTGTTCAACATTAGACTTTACATCCGAACCACAGGAAGAACAATCTAAGCATGCAATACACAGTCTTCTGATACACATGTGGTGAAGGTAACAGTAAATGCAGTCGTTTTGGCACCATATTAAATCTTTTTTTCACACATGACTTCCAGAAAATGTTGAGATGATTAGATGTGGATGTCACACAGACAAGAGGTACTCGACCATTTACGGTCAGATAAGAATGTCGGACATTTGTGCTCTCACGTGAATCTCAGTTTGGTAATGTCTCAAAGCATTCAGGGCTGCAGTGCACGTGTGTAAAAGGCTTTACTTTCCATTATCTTTCACAGACAATTATTTGAGGCAAGATTTTCTTTGTATGTATGTAAACCTAAATGGGTCTGTAGCCCTCCGGTATGACTCATAATTTACTTCTGTCCAGTCTCTTTTTTGCAGGGTTGGGATACTGGGGGTTCTCAATCGCCCCCTCTCCAAATTTAAGTTCCAAAAAGGCTCTGTGGTTGTTAGGGCCATAGGCAGTGATGCCAGCAAAAGGCATGGGTACCAGTGGCTGCAGGAAGTGTTCTGGGAACTCGACATCTTGTTTATGTTCAGTCCACGTATCTTTGGTCATGACGCCATTACGTGGATAGAACGGCCACAGGTCAACGTGCAGGTGGTTAGCCTCACTGTACTGGACCCTGTAAAAGTCTCCTTCCACCGCACGCTCCCACACATAGCCATTAGCATCCACCAGAGAGCCCGAGTCCAGGTTCTTTAAATGATCGCAGTTGGGTACATCCTCCAGATAGATACCAAGGTCTACATCATAGTCCCATGGGATGATATCTTGATGGCGTACGGCGCCCAACAGAGTACCTCCCTCTAGCCAGTAGCGCACACCTGAGCGCTCCAAGATATTGACGACATACTTGGTGGTTTCCCTGAGTGCTCGCAGACAGCAGGGAGGTGTCCAGCGGTCCAGATAAAGATAGTCTGGAGTGTCATCCTGCACAGTGCCAAAGCAGCGTGGTGTCTCTTTGCTGCAGCCGTACCACTGTTCCTTCCCATCAGGCAGCAGAAGACGCTTCAGACCGAAGCTCCTCATTAGCTTCCCCGTGGCCTCCTTTAGTCGAGTGTCAGCCTTCCACTGGTTGTGAGCAGAGCTGAAGAGAGGCCGATGGTTTGCAGAGAAACAGGGGCCTTCCAGGAGTTTGACCTTCCAGCCTCTCAAAGAAGTCTGGATGAAGAGTGAAGAGAAGAGAGGCCGTCCAAGAGGGACAGAGAGGTTAAAAAGATCCTCAGTCCGAATGAGTACGACTGCATCTCCCTGTAAAGCTGTACATACACTCCCACTGCTCCCTGATGCAGCTGTTGAATAGATAGCTGTCCACTCTCTGAGGTTCACCCGCAAGTGGAGACACTGCACAGCAGATCGAGCCAATACGGGTGCAGCTACTAACCTCACAGGCCCTCCACCCTCTCCTTCCAACTCTCTAATTAACCTCTCAATAGCCCTTGGTTGCTCCAGCTCCACTCCATCAGGCACTAGCAGCACAAACTCTGTTTGCACATGAAACTCAGGCCTGTGAGCTTGTGGTGGTTGGTCTGGGCTGGGGGAGAGGATAAGAAGCCGAGCACCCTCCGGAAGCACCAGTGGAGGGTACGGTGATGTGTCAGCTACAGCCAGGAATGGAAGCTCTGGCCTCTGGTGAAGGAAGGAATTAGCCACATCCCCAACATAGTTTTCAAAATGTTCAAATTCCCGAAGTAGAACAGTTACACGTGGGCCTCGACTGTGTCCCTCCACTCCAACCACTCCAGGCTCACCTCCAGCTCCTGCAAGTAACCCTCCGAGACCAGAGGCTGGTAGGGCAGCCCTTCTTGTGCCCCTGCCAAGTTCTTTCCTCTTCTCCATCATTTGCTGCTGGGCTCGGGACACATAATAGAGAATGAGGAGGTTGAGGATGATGGCAATAGTTAACAAGCCCTGACAGAAACTGATCCGCATGGCAACTAATATTTCCTTTGCAGTTTATTTCAGGAGAATAACTTAAGTTTGAATCAAGAAATCCAGTGGCTGGTCTCGGACCCCCATCAGTGTAACAGAGAGTCGCATACAACCTGTAAATGACAGAAAAATGTTGTGTTTTGGTTCCAATACCACAAGCTTACATATAAGTATAATGTATTGATCTGCATATGAACATCACAATTTGCACACAGGATATTTAATTTAAACAAAGTAGTCAGTGAATGACCCAAGCCATAATCACATTCTTGTGGAACTAGGACATGATTGTTCCATGACAGGTTCTAGTTGCATTAGAAATTAATGAAAATAGGATAGTAGCAACTCACCTTCATCTGAATGTATCGGTTTTATTTCATATAAGACAATCGTTTGTAGGGCCATAATATCATTCAGAAGTTAAAAGAGGCTTTACCAACGTTAAGCCAATTATGCCCGTTATGCTCGCTATATGTGGATTTCATGATGATCTTTTTGAGCTGGTAGCGTAGTAGCTACCGATGTTGAATCGGCAGCAGCAAACACAGATATTAACTTGAGTTTAGCTCATATTTGTACGACTGTGGAAGAAATAGTCGCCAATATTTTTTGGAAGAAACTCACACCTAATGATCAAAAGAATATATCAAAAGCGCAAGGCTTAACACAATCCCAAACAAGAAACCCAGCTGCACGACTTTAGCATTAAGCTATCACATTGTTGCCCGCAGCAACAGGACAACTTCCGGTTGAAATCCTTCAGAATAAAGCTATTGTAGGGGGTGTCCAAATCTGAATCTATTTAATGAAAGGCACATATTTTACGCAATAACCGCTTCAGAGTTATCCCAGTTACCTGGCGTCTATACCTAATCTCTTACGTTTTAAAATAATAGAAAAGCATATTGCTATAATATAAAATATGAGATATAACTGCAAATGTTATTGCAGAGGTTATAAGGATATAAGCAATACAAAAAAATATAAATATAAATATTAAGATGATATGGGGAAAAACTATAATTCACGTTAACATGTTATATATTACAAATGTGTCCCAAAGGCTTTTGTATTGCTGTTCTTGGCTATGGCTGTCTTCGTTTCACAATTTATTTTCCAAAAATAAAAAATAAAAATCAAAGATAAAATCTCGACCGGAAATAGTATTGTTGATCACTGCAGCTAACTTTTTCGTTCCCGAAACCATTCCTGCTCACAAAATGGCAGGAAATTCATTCCCCTAGCGACATGTTTATTGTCTATTATAGAAAACATGGCCCTTTATTTGTCACCCGCACTGGGCATTTCACGAGGAGGAAACTGATCTGGGATCCGGGATATACAAAATAAGAGCAGCAAAAAAAAAAAAAAGGTTAACGTTTATTTTCAGGTGCATTACATTTAATAAACGCTGCCTGGTGTTACTTTATTTTGATGTTAGTTTTAAGACTGCACGTAAGCCGTTTTGTGAAAAGGGATTTGTTACGAAATCAATGGGGCCACGATGTTACACTGCGGTTAGATTGTGTTTTGCGCTGAAGGCTTGGAAGCGGAAGTGTATTATTTTACCAACAGAATAGTAATTTTTCTCTGTGCGTGTGAGAAAGGAAGAAAGGAGGGTAGCTTATAGTGAAGTGGAGCTGGGTTTGGAAAAGGGCACGGGGTACTTTTTTTTATATTTATATTCGTCCATTCTGCCCGTTCCCATCTCATTATCCTGGCGAAAGGTTGAACAGTTAAAATGGAGGCGGACAGAACCGGCGGAGGATCTAACCCGAACTCCGGAGGCGGCGGCGGCAGCAGTGGAACGGGGCGCAACCCAAACGGGCCTAAAGCAGGACCGGGCCAGGCGACATCAGCTGGTGGGACCGGGGCAATGGCAGCGGCCGCAGCAGCAGCCGCCGGGGCCGTCCCCGGACCGTTGCAGCAGTCACGGGAGCCGCAGGACGGGGAGTCGGGGATGACGCTTCCTGGGATCCTGCACTTCATCCAGTACGAGTGGGGACGCTTCCAGGCCGAGAAATACCGCTGGGAGGCTGAGAGAGACGAACTCAGGGTAAACGTATTCATCACTAACCCCGCGTTTATGTAGCTGTAACGCCAAGGAAAGGCCTGGAAGGATGTCACCGGAGCTCCTCCGGTGTTGCTTCGCGGATGTACACATGCCCTGCTATCGGTCAGTTAGAGGATGACAAAATGCTAATAGGGCTAGCATTACAGTTGACCAGGATGCGTTATTACTATACAGTAGATGACAATGTGGGAGCTGTTTGACCTCCAGTTGGAAGAAGAAACAGCCACCAGCACTCTTTTAAACATAAAATATTTTTTGTGTAAATAATAATAATAA
>NW_024582376.1:438422-480670 GCF_018398535.1 Haplochromis burtoni
GTCACTGTGCTTCTCACATTGCCCCTAACTCAAACATACATAGTTATAAATAGTGGCTTGATAAAATATGAATGAACAATAACAAATGGGCAGTGCTTGCTGCTTTTATAAAAACGAGGGAAGAGCAGGGAATAGAAAGCAGAAACAGCCAATTGCTGTGTCCGACATGCCATTAAGTGCTTGTTATGGAACTTTGTATGTGCACATTGGCTGCACATGGTCTGGCTTCACGGGTACAATTAGCACCACGCTTGTGCTGAGAGAAAGAGAAGATAACTGGAGTGCCACGCTGAAAAACTGACCTAGCTTACAGTTTAACACCCACGGGCCAAAGGCCTCTGGCTTTTGTTGCCAACATGCTTGCAGCTCTCCTCTCACTGAGCCAGTTAGTGTGCCCCCTGGTCATAACCTGCACAGTTAACATGCTGTAAATGTTTCCATAGTGTAGTTTGCTCACATGTTGTCTGCACATGGTATTTTCCACACTTTAATTTCAAAGGCTTTACTAAGTCACATGCAAAATTAACTCACAATCATTTGAGATCTGTGTGACTTTGTGTGCAACAGAGGAGATCTCTTCATGTGTGTCTTAGCATGTCTCTGCAAGATCACGACACGTGCGCAGCTAATGTGTTGGTGTGTAAAGCCACCTGTGGCGCTGTGTCTTCACTGACAGGTGGCTGTGGCTTTTGCCTGTCTATAATTCAATTACTTAAGAATCTGCTCTGTGAAAACACACACAGTAGCAGTCTTGTTTCTAACTAGGCATTGTTTTTGCATGAGAAGAATCCTAATTAAATCTACAGGGTATTCCTCAGATAGTCATTTATTCTACAGGGAAAAGGGATGACCTCAACCTGTTCCTCTTTAAAGTGTTCTCATTTTCAGCCATTTCATTTTATTAAGGATGTTAGTAGACATGTAGAATAGATTACTGGTGACCCAAATTACATCACGTCCTGTTTGGTGTGAGTCTTGCAGTCCCTGGGTACGTATCTCTAATTAATAGCTCTGTGTACTCAGCCGTGACACACATATGATGTCCATGTGTATTGTGTTGTTTCACAGCACTGCTCTTGCAATTGCAGTCTTCAACATGCAGCGTTCATCCTTTATTTTCCTTATTTAAAAATTTCCATTCCCTTTCTCTTAAAAAAAAAAAATTATATACTGTTTGTCAGTCAAGCATGTTGTAACCTTAGTCATAAAATCCCACTAATTGGGATGTCATTATCTATCTATCTAGCTACCACTCTTGGACTGCACACACAGTGTCACTAGCACACTCCAAGCACACTGTCCCAGAAAAGTTTTTTTGCTCTACTTGTTTGCTCATGGATTCTCTCACGGGGTGCGAAGGGATAAAAAGATGGAGAATAGCCAGTGGAGGAGGAAAGCTGCCCTTGACCCTATTCTGCAGCTAGTAGAGAAGGACTGACAGAATAGGCTAAATGTGGATGCGCTCCATGCAACAGCAAACTGTGGAAAGGTCAGCGGCAGCGGGCCTCATGAAGGAAAACCCACCCACAGGAAGGCTAGATCAGATGGCGCGACAGGTTTGCTTGCCCCGTAGGCCCTTTGTACTTTAGCCTTTGTTAGTTTACCAACATATTATGAAGAAAGTAACCACAGTGTCATTGTTAGCTGGGCTATGATAAATGACACCCTAGTGGTTTTATTACTCTTTGACCTGTTTATCAGATGGAAGCAGATAGTTCTTTTGCTTTTGATATTAAAAGCAGTGATAGGTTTCTATCTGCTGCTCCACATCTGTTGTGATTGTCTCAACAGCTTCTGTTCTGACGTTAAGTGACAGTCTTGCAATAAGAGCACCTTGACTAGTGGATGAATGGACGGCCTTGTCTTAAAGCTCCTGGCCTGGATCCCTCACATGAGTGAAAACAAGAATTTGAAGCAGGCAAAGGGCAGAATGACAGAGACAAATGAAAGTGAAAAACAGTGCGGTTATTACATCCCCTTGTGTAATTACACAGTCTGCTGTAGCAGTCCCATGGTACAGCTTTTTTTTTTCTTGTCCGTGTAGAAATTTTTAGTTTTAGGACCCTATTTTACTCACAAAGTCAGACATAGAAAGCAGCATTTGTTCTATTTTTAAAGTGAAACCGTAGAAAGGAAGAGCTGTTGGTAAGTCCTGCATAAACACTTCCATATAACAATAAACCCTTTGAACCTGTGTTTTGGTTACCTTTATGTATCAGAGAAAGGTTGCTCTTGCATTGTACTTGGGGTGTGTGTGCACAAATGCAGCCTTGTCTCCAACTTCGCCAACAAGACAGTGTCAAGGCTTTGAGGCATGAACCTGTCCTTCTAGGAGCACAGGGCGAGACTGGTACACAGGGGTGTGATGGTTATCCGTGTCTAAAGGCAAGCTGTAGCTTGTCTGTGTGTGAGTAAGAGTAGAAACGTGTGTCTTTGCCCCACGAGGGTGAAGTAAACACATTGATTTAATGCCTTATTCTTTTACACAACTGATCAAATTTACGCCATTAAAAGAGTTAAGTCATTATTCAAGAAGAAATTTACTGTTACTGTGTCTGTCTACAGGAGGCTGCTGCTGATTTAAGCACTTTTGTTCACTGAAGTACAAGTCTGGCTTATAATTAAGTTCACAAAAAGCACCTTTCTGCATCTGGTGTTATCTACATAACTTTTAGTCATAGTCTTTTAGTAAGCTTTTAAGCAGGACTTGTGTCAAGGCTGTCAGTACACTAAAAAATCTGTCTGAACAACTTGTTTACATACACAAAACCTCCCTGAAAATTCCTCAAATACTGACCTCTGCTTAAATCATAGTACACAGAACTGCTGATGTAAAACAATTATAGCATTTAGATTTGAAGTAGGTTTTTTTCCAAGCTCGGACTGCATTCCATCTGTGCTCAGCCATTTATAGTACACAGTATACAGTGTACATGCTGTGCCCACACCATGACATCGCCCAGCTTTGCCTATGTGGTAGTTTAGTAAGTTTATGCACATTCACATCTGATTATGTCGCTCTAAAACAAGTGTTTTTGCTTGCATGTAATGTGCAAAATACATCTTCTGCATCGTCTATTACAGAACCCAACTGCACAATTACTGCATGCATGTGTGGGAATGCCAGCCACAGAAATAGAGCAAATGAGTGAGACTGTGTCTTATGGATGGCTAAGCTAAACTGGTTTTCATTTCATCTCAGTTAATGGCTTAGATGTTATTTCAGTTAATTCATTAGTTATTCTACTTGTGAAAAGACTTTAGATAATGTACATGTACTGACCTGCTCCTCTTAGTTTAGGCCAAGAATAACCCCACAAAATCTCTGTTTTTCATGCCCCTATTAGCCCATGTCTACAGTGTTAATGTACTAGCTTTGAGAGTTCTCTCCAAAACTCTCAGATAAGCATATAAATTCACATTGCATTAATCAGGATTACTCAGCAGCAGTAGCAGCAGTAGGAAGGTTTGCTTGGCAGATTATCCTGTGTTCCACTAGCCCTCCTAGCTGGTTACATGACTCTGTGTGTATGTGTGTTTGTGTGTGTGTGTGTCTGGATATATATGTGCGCTTTTACTCAGAGATTGACTACCCTTCCGAGCAGACCAAGTGTCTGCCCCGTGAGACGGCGTTTTTAGATTGTTCTAGTTTTATAGAATTGCGTATGTGTGTGGGAGCAGACTCGTGGACACAGACAGGGGCATGCAGAGGAGAAATGGGCTGTAAAACAAGCTGTATTAATGCTTCAGCACCACTTGGCACAGAGAGAGAAAATGCCTGTTGTGCTTGCAGTCACCATCCTGGGAGTAGAGACAGGGTTAGGGCTTTTTAACCTACTTCTGACAGGGATCACTGTTTAGTTAGTTAGTTTGTTAGTTGTTTGTTTGTATTGTTTCTCCTCACTTGGGCATTTTTTTTCTCCTTCTAAAAGCAGGCAGGATATTTGTTGCCTGATGTTAAAAGGGTTTTGCACAAAAGTTGCATACTGTGAGCAGGCACAGCCAGGTTGAAACCTGCATTAGCAATCTTTGTCATTAAGTCTGGCAAATATTTCACATTTTTGTCAATTCTTGCATTATGATGGCTTACTCAAGGGAAACCCTGTCTCGGTGTAGTGCTTGGAAGCCGTGTCATCACTCTGTAGTCTCTTATTACCTTTCTATCTCTCAGAACTCACTGGGGAAAAGTCAGAACAGGCAGAACATTTCTTTCCTCAAGGTAAGAATTTTATCAGCAGTGAGGAAGGAAATGGACAGGAAATGAGAGAGGAAACACAGCAAAGGATGGGTCTTGAAAGAGGGTGTTTGAATTTGGCTGCTCCATGTCTTGTTTTTCCTCCTTTGCAGATGCGCAGTGAGGCCTCGGTTAGGAAAGTTAAAATAAGAGCCCTATTCCACAACCCTCTACTTATTGCTCTTGGCTTTCAGAAGTCTTTTTTTCTTTTCTTTTTTTTGCACAGCTAGTCACATCAAACCTTTTTGTTCAGTCTCTCATTGCGATGTTTTGTTGATGTTGAATGATTTACTTTTCACCCCAAACCGAGACGGTGCATGCATTTTGTAACTAATTCTTTTCCAGGTCCCAATTTATCTTACTTTTGTTTATGCTTATATGGACAGATGTGGTGTGCGTGTTCCTCACCATGCTGTGTATATGTGTGTTTCAGGCTCAGGTTGCGTTTCTTCAGGGTGAGAGGAAAGGGCAGGAGAATATGAAACAGGACCTGGTGAGGCGAATCAAAATGCTGGAGTACGCCCTCAAACAAGAGAGGTAAAACGAATGCCTGGAAAGCCCCCCCTTTCTGTCCTAGTCTCCTTATGTCTGTTACTCTTTCAGTCTGTCCTGGGAGTTTGCATGCTCCAGGCATAATGATTCTTCTAGTGAAAGATGTATTTGTGGAAGCTCAAAACGTTGCCCTCAAGTGTTCCTTTGTTGCATTACAGGGCTAAGCACCAAAAGCTGAAGACAGGAAATGACCAGAGTCCTGGGGACAAGAAACCAGAGACAGAGGCAGATCAACGTATGTTTGACCAAGTCCTTATGTGCTCTGTAACTTGGACCCATTATGTTGTCTGCTTCTGTTACATTTAGATTCCTGTTTAGCGTTGAGCGCAGTTCGAAGTTTCTGCTTCTCTCTTTTTCTTCTTTTCTTCTCATGCCCTGCTGTTGCATCACTATTGAACAATCTATTTTCTGTAGTTCCCAATGGGCCGGCTGAGTCAGATTCAGAGCCAGCCAATCAGATGTCCTGGAAGGAGGGACGTCAGCTACTACGCAAGTAAGGCTTCATCATCATCCGTTCCTTTTTATCTCAGTGCCATATTAATGTGTTCCATCACAACTTCATCGTAGACATTACAATTCTGATCTAGGCTTAAATGATTCATTTATATGACCATGTGTGTATGTGGATGTAGATATCTCGAGGAAGTGGGTTATTCAGACACCATTCTGGACATGCGTTCTAAGCGCGTGCGCTCCCTTCTTGGGCGGAGCAGCCCTGAAGCTAACGGGCCCCCACCCAGTGAAAGCTGTCCTGAGCCTGAGCCACGAGCAGGTGGAGAGTCCTTGTTGGTCAGACAAATAGAGGAACAGATAAAAAGGTGAGACAGTGGAAACACACGCCCCTCTTTGATCTTACACCACAGAAGAGCTCCAATGTGAACATTGATGACAGAGTAAACATTTGTTTTTTGCAGCACAAAAGCCTTTTTCTTTTCTTCTTCTTCTTCTCCTTTTTTAAAATAGATGTACTTGATGTAAAGCTACTCCTTAAAAACTGAACTTTTCACTGCTGCTTGTGAAAGGCTGCAACTTGTAAAAATTTGTGTCTTTCACAGAAAGCATTTACTTGCAGTCTCGTGCCAAACTTTACAGACAAGTGCGATTTTTACATCACTTCATAAACAAACTAGTTCACTAACATGGCAGACTTGCATATGAAGCCATCCCTTAACCTTCCGACAAACACTTCTTACATAAAGTGTATCTGCGTTTGACCTCATATATCAGGATTTGACCTGTCTGAATATTTTCCAGTATGGTAGTAGTTCATGGTATCCTTTTATAAACAGTGGACAATATCCAAATTATAAATCCATTTGCATCTTAAAAATTAATTAAGCGATGGGTTGTTGTATGAGATAACTGTCACTGTATCATGAGACTGCTTAGTGAACAAGATTCGTGTGGAATCTTTCTGCACAAGCAGAAATGTGAAGACGGTGAAACAAAAGCACAGTTTAAACTCCGAAACTGGCAAAATAACACATGACAGAAGAGGTCTAAAAGTGAGGGGATTCCTCATCATGCAAGTCAGGATTTTTAATGAGCACTGGAGGTAAAATTAAGATAGATGTCACTGAATTGTGCAGAGAGGCTCAGAAGTAAATTTTATAGCTAAATGTGGCATGTTTCATTTTTAATTCATGATAAATAGGGAGTTAAAAGGTCTGGGGTTGATTCTAAGTATTAAATTTGCATTTGATAGCTGTTCATGGGACTCTCAACCTTCACTTTGAGTTAAGGAGGCCACCATTCAGCTGAAAATAAACCATACCAAATAGCAGAGATTTTAGCACTAACCAAATCAACAAACTGGTACATTCTTAAGAAAGAATGCAGCATAAAATAGCCCACTGAAAACAACTAAAGTGGGTGATTGCAGAAATATTTCCAGCCAAGTCTGTGGAGAAGGTAGTTTTCAAATCTAGAAACACCACAAAAGGGTTTACCACAAGATGCAAAGCAGTGGGAACACACAAGCACAAAAGAGCAGGCTTTGAACAGAGAAAACCAACAGAAGGAAACAACAGATCAAACGGTCTTCCGTTGAAATACTCTGATGGTGTTGTCCTGAGGCTACTGTGCTACCCATAATTCACAGGTAGCTCACAGCTGTTGCAACTATGGGTTTTGAAATAATTTAAAAACAGTAAAACAATGTAAACAATAAATATATAAATAAGCAGTCCCTCTGTTGATCTTTGAGTGAAACATGTGGTCAAGATACTCAGCTGTGCATCTCTTTGTAGGAATGCGGGCAAAGAAAGCTCTAAGGAACGTGTGGGGGGTTCAGTGCTGGATAAGATCCCCTTCCTTCATGGCTGTGAGGACGATGACGAAGACGACAGTGACGAGGAAGATGAATTCCAAGGCATGGCCACCGATTGCATGGATGGCCCGCGCAAGAACAAAAAGTCTCGCGTGAAGGTACGGCAGGCTAAATAAAGAATGACCAAGAAATGTTTTCACAAAAAAATGAATAAATAAACAACAACCTTGCTTTCTGCTGTGTTCTCAGATGGGTTCGGAACCTATGACCACAGATATGGACCCTGAAGACGAAGAGGACGAGGACGACTCGGAAGACGCCCTCAATGAGTTTGACTTCCTGGGCTCAGGGGAGGATGGGGAGGGGGCGGGAGAGGCCCGGATCTCAGGGGATGGACGGGAGTTAGGTACGCTGTTGCCTTAGCAACATCATGAGCACAAGCACTGCCAGGATCACTGCCATAAATGTATCTGTCTTTATTGCCCCTATCCTTGCTCACCTTTTTTTTCCTTTACTTCTCATTGTGTCTTGACATCTCTTCTTGTCAATAAAACCAACCTCTTTTCCCAACCACCTGTCTCTCTGTCCTGTTTCACAAGCTGTCGGTCTGTGACTCCTCAGAGCTGTGTAGCTGTCATCTTTGTCTCTAGATGTACTTTCTGTGGTCCAGGGCCATTTCAGAGGTTACCACGCATGCTGCCTTTTTTTTTTTATGTGTTCACATTTCATATTTAGAATCATATTTGCACTGTAGATGTGCTTTTGTAAATAAAATTGTACAAGTGTATGTTGTCATTACACGTAAAGAATGAAGTTTGCCTTTTAGCTTCTTTCTGCCTTTGTCTCTTATCTGTCCAACTGCTGACCTCCCCGGCCTTCCTCGACCTCTCCGCATGACGGTATTGTGTCTCTCTCCTCTTGCTGGGTTCAGAAAACCGCAGGAACAAGTTACAAGGAATGATGTCAGATTTCCCCCCTAAACCTACCCCGCCCCCTTCTGTATCCGGACAGGCTCGCTCTGGGGAAGGTAAGACTTCCCTACAAAATATGCCAATAGAAACATCAATTGTTCTCTGCCGAGCATTGCCTTTTTAGTCTTCCCCCGTGCAGTTGTAGCTTAGTTGCTGAATCTCAAATTTAGATGTTTGCGTAGGGGTATGCTTGCAAGGTTTCTCCTGCAACTATAAATATTTCCTGTGGTACACAGTGTGGGAGTAGGGAAGTGGAATAAATGACACTGTTCTACAACTATCTAGGACTTATCACGATATTTCAAAGTGATCTCACCATCCTTTTCTAGATCCCTGACATTTGTCAAGATGAAATCATATCTCTTGTGCTTTTCCATTTACAACCTCCAGGTGGTGCCCTGGGTTTCTCCTCTGATGTCTTCATCATGGATGCTGTTGGCGGAGGTGACATGAACCTGGGAGAGCTGGCTGATCTCACTGTTGCCAATGACAATGATCTTTCCATGGATGTAATTGCATATTTTGTTCTGATCAATACAAACTATGCAATACAAGCTACATACGTACAATGAAAACATTTGAATGTTCCCTCTTTTCAAACATGTGTCCCGTCAGTTGCAGGATAACAGAGAAGAGTTTAAAAAGACATGGAACCCCCGATTCACACTACGCAGCCACTTTGACGCCATCCGCGCTTTGACCTTTCACCCGAGCCAAGCAGTGCTGCTCACAGCCTCTGAGGATGGCACACTAAAACTCTGGAACCTCAACAAGGCAATGCACTCTAAAAAGTAAGAACCCTACTGGTGACGATGTTTTTAAATGAAGACGTGTTATTCTCTGCCACACAAATATAAACTCCAGATCTCATTTTAACGGTGTCTCTCCACAGGAATGCGGCTTTGGACGTTGAACCCATCTATACATTTAGAGCACACAGGTGAGTTCAGCCTGAGAACAATAAAAATGCTGCAATTTCTTTTTCTAAAAATGAATGATTAATGCAATCATTTTCCAATTAAATGCTGTGAATACAAAAAAAAAAAAGGGATGAACACGAGGTTTTTGTTTTTTGTTTTCTTGGGGGGAATGGGTGATGTCATTTATACCTGCTTCTCTTTTGGTCTTGCTCTAGTGGAGCTGTTCTTTCACTGACGATGGGTGAAGATGGAGAGTCCTGCTACAGTGGAGGTCTAGATGGATCCATCAGGTGTTGGAAGATGCCAGACCTGAATGTAGATCCCTATGATAACTATGGTGAGTCATTCTTAACTGCTAATTATATAGCAGAATCACAAAGTTTAGTTTTTCTTTTTTTTAAATTATGTGATTCTTTATCCAGATCCTGGTATTGAAAGCAGTGTACTAGCAGGCCACGAGGACAGCGTGTGGGGTCTGACTTACTCTGCAGTTCACCATCGTCTTGCCTCATGCTCAGCAGATGGCACCATTCGTATCTGGGATCCTCAGAACTCATCCCCCTGCATGTCTGTCTTCAATAAGGAGAGAGGTAGACATTTGTCTTGACTTTGTGGGTTTGCTTTGGTGCTTTTTCTATTCAGATCCCACATCCTCATCACGTTCCATTGTTTGTTTGGTTTTTTGTGTGTGTGTGTGTATTTCATTTATTTATTTATTTATTTTTCCTAGAGCACGGAACACCCACCTCAGTGGCGTTTGTAGCCACTGATCCCAACCAGGTGGTGGTGTCATTTGATGGCGGTGAGACCCTCCTGTATGACCTCAACACAGAGCAGAGTGTCACTATGCTAGATACACAGACCAAAGATGGTATGTTCTGGACACAGTCTCCAACATAATGTGCAACACTTTTCTTTTTTTTTTTTGTTGCCACAAATAATAATTTGGTGAAAAATCATTAAATTCTTCTATTAGACTGAATGTGATGTCTTCCTTTGCAGGCAGTGAACTGATCAACCGTGTCGTCAGTCACCCTTCTGAGCCCATCTCCATCACTGCACACGAGAACCGCACCATCCGCTTCCTAGACAACAAGACAGGTATGTGCAGGAGGTGTACTGATGATTACTGAAATGTGTTTTCTCACATGCATCTGAATAAAATTTTTTTGTGCAGGTAAAGTTGTCCACTCGATGGTTGCGCACTTGGATGCGGTCACCTGTCTTACTACAGACCCTAAAGGCACTTACCTCATCTCTGGCAGTGAGTACTCGGCTTTACTGTGTGCTTACTTAGCTAAGTATCCTAGGCTTAATTTTTAAAATGCTCCTCTGTACACCGAGAAACATCTGTTTAATATCACCTGCAATCTGTATACAAGTAGCTTTTTAAATCACAAATTAATTGATAGTAATAGCAAATTTTAAACAGGGGAATTAAATGAGTTTTTTGTTTAGTTCTTTTGAAGAAATAGGAGATTATTTATGGCTTATGAGCAAAAAGTACCTTAAGAAATCCTGTAAAATCTGTAGTAACCGCAAAATATAACATATCACACTGTAGAAGAGGCGTGTGTTAAATCTAGGTTGTAAAAGGATTCCTTTACATTGTTCTCCGCAGTCATCCCTGCCCCTCGTAACACTGCTGTCTTTGCTTCCTCCCACTCCTCACCTCCTACAGGCCACGACTGCTCCGTGCGCTTATGGATGCTGGACAACAGGACGTGCGTGCAGGAGATCACTGCCCACAGGAAGAAGCATGATGAGGCCATTCATGACGTGGCCTTCCACTCTTCCCAGCCCTTCATTGCCAGCGCCGGCGCAGATGCACTTGCCAAAATCTTTGTCTGACATCACTGTCGTCGTTCTGGTGAGATGGAGGGTGCCAGGAAAGAAGCAGTGTGGGGCGAACAGGGAGCGGGTTTTTTAGGAGTTTTTTTGTGAGGAGCCATAAATAGTGAAAAACAGATGGCAATGTCCTCTTGTTATTTACTAACAAGAAAACATCCCTTTATATATTGTTGGATTTTTAAAATCCCTTTAAATACCAAATTGTGCTTCTGTTGTCCCCTTGTTTTTATTGGTGTTTCGAGTAGTTCTGAAAAGCTGCTTTCTTTCCCTCCCTTTCTACTTTTAGAGTCCTACATCAATAACTGGGCCAAAAAAGACTGAAGACTACAGTGGATACATTTCACCTGCTCATACATACACACACACAATTAGTCCTGCACCCCACTGGCTGGGTCATCGCCACAGGACGTCAACCATCAACTTCCTCCCCCTCCGCTCCGAAAACTCCTCACAGTTCTCTAATGCCTCAGTGACTTCTTGTAATACTAATCACATCTTGTAATGCTTTTTTATAACTTTCAAACTCTGGCTGCTCTGTTTTCAAGTAATCATATTTGGAGTAACACTTTTCTACACTACAATATTCTGTTCTTTTTTTTCCTTTCCTTTTCACAAAGTACTATGTGTGTACGCTTGTGCGCTTCAAGTGCTTGCACAATGCTTGCATTTCACTGAGAGCTGAGGGGGAAACACTTGATTTTAAATTGTTTATTTTTTTTAACAGTTGAAACATTGCTTGTGGCTAACACACATATGTAGGCTTGACTTAAAGGAATAACAGTTCTCGGCATTGACGGAAAACACCTGACCTAACCTCTGCATTGGGAATCAATGTGTTGCATTCCAAAGACTCGGTGAGGAGGATGTGTGTGTGGTGTTGGAGGATGTTTGAGTTAGTCGTGTGTGCTGTGAGGAGGCACTAGAAAGCTGAATAGTGTTGATTGAACAACCTAGTTTCATTGTATGTCTGATTGCTATAGCGTCCCCATGATTCTGCCTCTACGTACGTGTGTGTGAGTGTGTGCGTGTGATTAGATGTCACTTAGATAACTCTCACAAACGTATTTCTACAGATATACAGTGTGTATAGAGTCTCTCACACTGCATGAACCAGCTTAGGATGGATATGACTGAGCATAGTTAAAGTCTGTAGACTAGAGAGGTGCGAGGCTGGTCTGGTGCTTTTTACTGTACAGAGGAGTGTATGTGAGTGTGTGTGTATGTTTGTATATGCACTAGTTCAACCACGGTGCTATGAAAGACTTCATCAGTCTTGAGTCAGAATCAGGGACATGTTTTGTGAGTGTTTCTCTCTCACTGGTCCACACGTGTACGTTCAGTAAAATCATCATTCGTGTGACATTTCGCTGTTGGATCATTTCATTAACTGTGGTCAAATTTCAGAATTGACAGTCCATCCTAGTTATGTTTTTCATTAGAGGGATGTGCATATGGTCGGCTTTGAGTGTCTCCGGCTCGAGCAGTGCATCGAGCTGGTAATTATTTTACAGTGGAGGAGCTCGGATGAGAGATTGTCTCTTTGAAGTCGGTGCCAGTTTTTTTGCAGGCTGCTCGCGTCTCATGATTGTTTTTATTTATTCGGGCTTTCACAAAAGCCTGACATCACCTTTACTCAAGTGATGAGGTGAGGATTTCTTCTTCTTGAATGATGAACACAGGGAGCACATTAGCTGCAGAACTAATCTAGTGAAGCGTGTGTCCTCTTCCTGAAGAGGGATGCTGGACGGGTTAAAAAAAATAAACAAATACTCCATTTTAAATTCAGCCATACAAAAAAAGTGTTGATTTAAGACGTCTGACTCAGTTTAGGAGGTAAACTGTCAACTTTTGGCTCAGCTGGAAGCATCGTTATTTTGAGACCCATGTTTGTTGATGTCCTGCATTTGTGCTGTTGACTACAGGACAGTTTGTTTGCTTTAAGTTGCCTCTTCACAGCTGACCTCGTCCCAGATTATTTTTTCATTACCTTTAGAAAACCTCTAAAATCTGCACTCGGTTAGGCGTCAGCTCTTCAAGATTACACACTGTGTGTCACACTGGTGGTCAGATGACAGCTTAACTCTTTACCCCTTGAAAGCCTACTAGAGGTAACCCTTGAAGCGCTTTCCTGACTGAGCGGCCTGCTTATAGAACAAAATGACTGAGTTTGCATCAGAGGTTTATGAGGGTGGTCTCTGCCTATTCAGCTACCCTTGGAAAAACCCAGAACTATTCTAAAGGTCATCAAACCACACCTGCATCCACATGTACTGAGGCGGCAAAGCTTCTTATTAAGAATACAGAGGAGGTCGTCAGATGTTGTCTTTATGGGGGAAAGAGTTAAAGTTGGCTGGAGCTAAACACTTTTAATCACTGGTGACACTAGCATTCATAGTTCATTTATATATATATATGTAGTGAGAGATTTTTTTTTCTCTCCAAACAGAGTGGAAGACTGTTGTGTGAAATTAGACAAGATGTCACACTGCTGTTCCTTTGACACAAGTCTGTCAAAGACAACAACACGGGGCAACTACATTATTATACTGCTGCTGGGCATGACGTCCTATTATCACGTATTAACTATTTGACCCCTTGTTGCACTATATCTAAAAGTGAATGCTTTACATTACAAGAGGATAGACAGGGTGCAGAAACGATGTATTCGATCTGAAGCGAATACTACAAACGTGGAACTGTTGCCGTTCACGGTTATATGACAGCGGGCGTTACTGACACTTTCTTCTCGCTCTGAGCTACTATGTCCCCTGTCTGAGAATAACGACAAATCAGTGTGACACATCAATAAGAGGAAAACAAGAGGAACTCGAAGCAGAGGTTGTAAATGATGGTTAGAGTTGCCATTATGTGCTGTAAATGTCCATCATTTCTTTGTTTTCTTTCATTTTTTTCTCTCTCCTTTGGTTATGAATATGATTATTAAGATGTAAGAATACTGTAGTATCATAAGTGAATCATTCTTCCTTGCTAGGCATAGAACTTGCTTGTGATTGATAATGGCAATGTAAAACTTGTAAAAAAGCAAAACGATTAAAAAACACGAAAAACAGACGAAAAGAAGATTAAAAAAAAACCAAAATCTGTTACCAGTCGGAGGCCAAGGTAAAGAACTCTCATTTCTTTGTGTTTTTTATTTTTTTATTAGCAATTTATCACTGTGTGATATTTTGTACATCATATTAAGCTGTATTCAAACAATTTCCTCCAACTACAAGGGATAAGAGACCTGCTTTTTATTAATTTTGTTTTATTATATATTTTTGAACTGCATTTTAGCTTGTATCAAATGACTTTTCTCTTTTTGTTTACGGGTCCCCTGTTGTATGTCATTAAGGAAGAAAAGACAAAAAAATGAAAATTTTGTACAGTGAATTGAGAGTTGAGTTTTTTCTTGTCTGTCTGTCTTTCTTTCTACTAAAGGATGCCGTACTTGGAAATACATGAAGATACATGAAGGTGTGATCACTTACACTGTAATCCTTACTTATGATGATCCAGTATAGAAGTAGGGTGATGAATTACTAGGAATTTATTTTCCAGCTTTCACACAGTAAAGTTAAAGATTGGTCTGAAGATTTACATCAGAGACTTTCCTGACTTTCAGGCCTTATGTATACAAACTCCACATGTCCTATAACATGGCTTGATGTCGTCTTTCATGGACTCTCCGTGTCTGGTAAATTTCATGACAGTCTTTTGATGTCAAACATTGTTCATACAGTGTAACCTCATAATGACTTAACTATTCTTGAAACTAGTGTATAAAAGAAGTTAGGTTTTAGTCGTCAAATCTTGCAGTTACAAATGCACTAATTTTCACTGAGTGAGTGTGTTCATTATTACATGTTCAACTGCATAGTAACACAAATAGCTAAGCAGCCAATCACGTGGCAGCAATTTACAGCATTTAGGTATAAAAACATGGTGAAGATGGCCTCGTGTCAGCAGAAGGGGGGAATAAAAGGGCTTTAAGTGACTTTGAACAGCAGATCACTGATCTGCTGGGACTTTCCAACATAACCACACAACAGGATATACACACTCACCACTTCATTAGATGCACCTCGCTAGCGCTGGGTTGGACCCCAGAACGGCCTTAATTCATCATGACACAGATTCAACAAGGTGCTGGAAATATTCCCCAGATATTTTGGTTCATATTGACATGATAGCAAAACACAGTTGCTGCACATCCATGACGTGGCTAGCAACAATACTCAGCTAGACTGTGGTGTTTAAAAGAATAATCATTTGATACTAAGGGGCCCAAGGTGTGCCAAGAAAATGTCCTCCACACAAGGCAGGATGGACCCAAGCTTTCATATTGTTCTCACTAAATCCTGACCCTACTATTTGAATGTTCTTTTGTCCAGTTTTAGTGAACCCCTGCACGTTGTAGGCTCAGTTGTCAGCTGACAGCAGCGATACCCAGTGTGCTGCTCTGCTGCTGTAGCCCATCTTCTTCAAGTTATGATCGCGTTTAGCATTCAGAGATGCTCTTCTGGTTGTAACAAGTGATTATTTGTGTCACTGCCTTCCTATCAGCTTGAAGCAGCCTGGCCATTGTCCTTTGACCTCTGGCAAAAGCTTTTTAACATAGGGAACTGCCACTCTCTGGATATTTTCTCTTTTTCTCTTTGGACCATTATCTGTAAACCATAGAGATGGTTGTGTGGAAAAATCCCAGCAATGATGCCACTTCAAAGTCACTTAAATCGATTTTCTTCCCCAATCCGATGCTTAGATTGAACTTGTCTTGATGTTAACCATAACCCTAAGTGTACTGAGTTGTTGTCTTGTGATTTTGCTGGTTATTTGCTTAAAAGTATTTGAGCAGGTGTGTATGTATGTAATGAAGTGGATGGTGTGTATAAAATAAATAGTAAGTATTTATTGTTTGGCTAACATGCAAACATGCAAACATGCACATATGTATTTAACGCATACTCATTGTGGGCTATAGCATGTTCTGGTACATGGTGGTTTAGTTTCATGCCTTCATTCAGTGGTTCTAAAACTTGTTCTCGCAGTTCACACTTCCTGTCCCATATGTTTAAAATAATCCTTTTAGAAAGTGAAAAAAAAGAGGATTTAAACAACATCACAGTTCCCCCTCATCAGAGAGGAGGTGGCAACTCACTGGGGAGCAATTGCCTTTTAAGGAACATCCTTTAACATCATCAAACACCTGATTATCAATTTCCCCCCATGTCCCCATGTCATTTATAACCTAAGATGTAACCTGCAGCTTAACTAATGCTTGGGAATCAAACATTTTATATCCAAATCACACAGGGTCTGTAAGATCCGATTTTATCCAACACTGCCCCCTTGTGGTGGCAAAGCGAATCAATTCAAGCGTTTTGTTTTCTATCTTGTTTCATTCAAGTCTAACTCGCCTTATTTAATTTGTATGAAATGAACATCGGGAGATGCCTTCACAGATATAAGCGCGACAGTGGCACTGAGATAAACTGCACACACTGTTTTTTTGCATAACCAATCAGAGCGGTTTATTAGAACTTCAACTAGGAAACCACAAATTTCACAAGCATTCTTACTGTGTTATATGGTTAGATTACCAGTGAGGAGTCACAGTCACGCTGATGACTTCATTAACCAAACGTTTTTTTTTCCTTTTAATCTACTGCATACAGAGTGTCATTGTCCAAACCCACCCAAGTCACCACTCTCAGTCCATGAAACTTCTCAATTTTCATGAAACCTGGAGCATGGAAAGAACCTTCCATAGGTGCGGTCCTTTTTCTGCAGTTTATGAGAGGCGTGTCTCCCCCCCCCAAAAAAAAACAAAATACAGAGGAAAAATAAGGCAATTTTAGGAGAGACAGAAGGTGGCTTGTGAACTTAAAGGAAGGACGAGGAAGCGGTGGGAGGGGTTTTATGCGTGAAGCAGCGCCCTGGGCCATGTATCTATGCTGTCTCCGGCTACAGGAGGGACCAAACAAGACAAATGTCCCTAAACTAAGGAAGGGAGCCAGAAGAGGAAAGGGAGGAGGGGGAGGTTTGGGAGTCAGGACTTTCTGAATGCCTATTGGCTTCAAGATGTGTCCGTCATTTCACTTCCTCCTTGTTTAGCGTAAGATGCGAAGGCAGGAGGGAGGGTAGAGGGAGGTACCCTCAGACAGCGCTTTTCGCTCTCTTCTTTTTCACAAAAAAGACCGAACAGGGGTTGAAACTGAAACAGGGCAAGGTCTCGTAAAAAGGAGTGCGGTCTCTAGCTCCCCTTCATTCTCACCGTTTCCTGTTTAAAGGAGGCCATTTTGTAAGTGAGCCTGGAGAAGAGCACAACAAAGTTTGGGCATTGTTGTTGTTTTCTTTCTCTCTCTCTCTGCCCGCGGCGGAGAGTTTCACAACCAAGTTTGGACTTTCTCCTCTGCAGAGCAGCGCCTTTTGGATGCGAGAAGTGAAGGAGGGGTGGAGGAGAGAAGGCTGGAGGTGTCGTGTTCTCAGACTCTTTACTTTGTGAGTGTTTCTCTCTCACACACACACACAGGCACACACCGCTCACGCCTGCCATGCCTGAACAATAAGCGAAGCCTGGAGAAAAGAAGTGCTCCTTCCTGGATAAAGATTTTCTTCCTTGAGCTGCTGGAAGGAAGCGGGTTTGACGCGGGACTCGGAGGAAAGCGGAGCCGTCCACTCAGCGTGCGTGCGTGTGCGTGCGTGTGTGTATCCATGTTTCAGCGTGTGTAGCCCTCCGCTTGAATGAGTGTTGCTTTTCCGAAAACTTCAGACTGCACCTGCGTGTTTGTGAGAGCCAGCGAACTCTGAATGGCTAATGCTAGCCCTTGTATGCCCTCGGGGGCGGCGATGGCTCAGGTCTTCTTCCCCCCAGGTGGCACCTTACCATCAAGCTCAGCTTTGATCCAGCAGGGGACCCCCATCGCCATACACTCTTTGCCCACACCGGGTGGCTTTCCTGTGATGGAGCTGACTCCAGGGCATGGTGGTGGTGCTGGGGCTGTGATGCCCGTGATGCCCCAAACTCCAGCAGGGGTGTCCTTCATCATCCAGATTGGTCTGACCAGAGAATCTGTCCTCATGCCCCAGGCTGCTGACCTGGCCTATGTGAAACAAATGGCCTGCTCCATTGTTGACACCAAGGTAAGAAGCGGGTGGGTGTTTGTGTTTTCTCCAGATGGAAACCGTTTTAGGTGCAAGCCCTTCGTGGCATGTGTAGTTTTCATACCTGTCAGGTGAACAGTTTTTGTTACACCTTTCACTTTCAGCCTGTGTGTGTGCTGATCTTGCAACAAACTCTTTGCGCGCACTCCATTGTTATCAAAGCGTAATGAAAGTGGCAGAAGTTTCTAGAATAAACAGGTCCGAGGACAGCGATTAGCATTTTTTCCCTGTTTCCCTTTCCCTGTTTTCCCTGTTTAGTCTTCCCTTGTTCAGCGTGTATGCGAATACAAAGAGGTTGATATTTGTCACTTTTATCAATTAGTTTCTTTCCCATTGCGTAAAAAGGCTGATTTAGTGCAGGTTAGTGGCATCTACATTTATACATATATAATTAGACGAGCTTCGCCCATTTACTGTGACCTAGGGTTGTAATGGTCAACGTTGCTTTCACTTCTCCTTGGCGCAGCATCGGAAGTTTTGCATGTCATGGCATACGAACACATTTGGCCAATTTTAGTTCTGTGCCGTACGCTTCAGTGATCTTTTTTATCTTCTGCTGTCAGTGATCATCAACACTTGTTTTTGTCTTACTTTGCACGCACTGTTTTCACCTTAATGACCTTAATGTGTTTTTTTTAAAGCACATCTTTTAAAGGACTTGTAGCCTTCTCAGGTTTTACATGTTCGGTAGGAAAATTGTAGATTTCTTGCACAAAACCCCCAAAACACCCTTTTAACTGAAAGAGAAAACCTCAAAAAACACACGTGCAGAGAAATTACTTTTTTTGGGGGGGAGGGCAGTGACATCCTCTTTATAACAGGAAGCAACAAGTGTTATGGGAGACATTACATCTTTTTAAAAAAAAAATTGAGAACTGTGCTGAATTGTGCTGATTTATTCAACCGTATAGTGTAGTTCCAGAGAACGGTTTTCATTTTAGTGTGTATCCACACGCATACAGGAAATAACATTATCCATTCACTTAAGGTGGCAGTTTGAGCAGTTTATGTGTTTTTTATTTGCCAGCTAGGCTGTTGGGTGATTAGCAGATTTCCACAGCCTGCTCAGAGCCGTTCTGTAAAACTCTCCATTACTGAAAATGTTCCAGGAAGCAGTGGTAACTCTCTCCAGCCAGTTTACCCTCTTTGCTAATCTGTTCCTGTGCACAACAGTCTTTGTTCTCCCTGGTCATATGAGTGGCTCACCGCCATGCTCTTGGTATAATTCGGAGACACAGATAATTCAGCAGTGCATCTGCATCTGATGCTTTATTTGTATCAGACACAGTGTTAGTCCAACTAAAGAGCCATTTGATGGCAAAAGATGTGTTGAGTAATGTAAAGAGAGGCTGTTTCCTTTACTCTGCTATTTGCTGTTTTCACACTCAGTGTAGCCCTCAGGTATTTCTTCTTCTTTGTCCTGCTTTTTCCAATTTCCAAACTGTTTCCAGGTTCCGTAATTTTAAAACCCCCCTGCAGCTGTTTCACGGTACATCTTTCCTTGGAGTCATTAACAGTTTTCTGTTGTTAAACCTGTTTAGTTGCTCCTCTAGCTAATTAGTCAGTTGCACAGATTATCTTGGTGTAGGACAGTTAAAATGAGTTCAGAACAGAATGCCAGTAAAAGAACGTACTGCAAGCTGAGAGTTTGTCATTTCAAGCGTGCTTGTAGCAAGGCTGAAACATCATTTATTTTTCTGTGTGAACTAGGTGGCACCTGTGTCCATTTCTATGGGATTCTTCATGCGTGTTTCCCCTTGCATGTACTTTTTCTCTAACTCCACAATGACAAGCTGGGGAAGCAGCCAGATGTGAGACAGGAAGTAGTGAGGTGGGAGTCACGAGCATAATTTGCTTATATGGTATATTTGGTTGATTAAGTTAATTGCCCTTAACTGAGCCTGGTTCTGCTGGAGGTTTCTTCCTGTTAAAAGGGAGCTTTTTCCATCCCACTGTCGCCCAGTCCTCGTTCCAAAGGGGTTTGATTGTTGGGCTTTTCTCCGTATTATTGTAGGGCCTTGACCTTACAATATAAAGCGCTTTGAGGTGACTGCTGTTGTGATTTGGTGCTACATAAATAAAATTGAATTACTGAAGAGGCTAGCAAGGCAGAGGAGCTGCAAATGAGGTGTTCTGCAGGGCCTGTGTGAAATAAATAAATTATGAAAATAATTTATCAGAGCTACATTTCCAGAGAGCTTTTCTAATATGGCGACTGGCAACAAGGAATCGTGTCTGCTTTTTCTGACAGAGAGAGGAATGTTGTTTCCACAGCAGAATGATAAATACACATTTTGGATACCACTTTGTGGTTCTTGCGCCACAGCATAAACTTTAGAAAAAAAAAAAGAAACAGCTTGGCTTTATTTTTTGCTTTGCTTCAGTCTTGTTGTTTTCAACATCTTTGGTCAGGCTGTCTTGGCTGAAAGATGCCAAATGTTGGGAAGATGCATAAGCTTCCAAGCATCCTCCAAATGATTTGGTAAAAAGGTGCAGCCCTAGAAGGTGTTATACTTGAAATATTTTCCCTGCTGTAAATGGGACATATAATTCTTTCAACAGGGCATTGGTTGATTTCGAGCTTATAACCCAAGCTTGATAAGCATGGTTTGCTTTATTTACATATGGTAGTGATGTGTCATGTCAATTGTAATATAACTGCACCTCTGCTTAGTTTGTCCTGCGTGGGGCTTTCCTGCGTTTCTGCTGGATTGTCCATTTCTTCCTCAGTTTACTCCTTAAAAGATAAAAGGTAATGCATGAGGATGTTCCCGCCTTTCTTTTTGACCAAGGCTCCAACCTCAGCAAGCTGCTCCTTTCTTGTAAAAGTTGTAAAGATGTAGTAGTCGTGAAACAAACTCTGCTGTTCAAATGTCAGCGTAAGGGACAGCGTGTTGTACAGTAACTGCTGGTGTTTCAGCCTCAAGTTTATATGAAAATCAATACGAATCTCTGATCGAGGGGGATTAGATGGTGTGTGCATTGTAATGTGTTATTTCTCATCTGTGCGTGATGTTTACTGTTTATTTTTATATAAAAGAGAGGGAAAAATGTGCAAATGTAACCGAAACAAAAGGGTCATGTAGCCTGATCTTTGTCAGACCTTATTAGTTGAGTATTTCTCTCTCTTACACACACACGCACGCGCATGCGCACACGATTAGAAATCCCTGAAATCCCCTAAGCAAAAAAAATTCCTGTCCCGTTTGGAGCTGCAGCTTTAGGTGGGAATGTTGGACAATGGGTGGTTTGTCTTGGCTTGGCCAACACCACCAGTGCAAGACATGAGGTGGACTGCATGAATGCCTACAGTGGTGTGATTTGGGAGGTAGTGAAGGTAGTTTGGTATCCACACCGCCACCCCCACCTACGGTCATCTCTCCCATCCCAGAAAGGGTGAGTCATAGACTCTGTTTATTCACAGGATCCCTCCTTGTGTTCCATTGACACATTTTTCCATTCACTTCTGACTGGAGAAGCACGCTGCGCTTCCAACACAACACCCCATCTTAATTACAATTCTGTTGCTTTTTCGAGTCTCCAGATCGGAGCATTAACCTCAGCCAGCAACACAATTCTGCCTTTAGTCACAAGCACTATGTTGTTTTTAAACTTTTCCAAACAGTGCTATGAATCTAAGATCCTATGTAGTGCAACCCCTCTACTCCTGATGGAGGACGACCTGATAATGTGGCCTGGAAATCAGAAGTCTGTCTTCATTCAGCCATACGCTGTGGCGGCACTCATGCATTTGGTCTTGTTGGACAGGCCTCAACCACTTTCCTTTCTGATCTTTCATGATTTACTTTCCCTTTTCCGTGCAGGTTTCTGCCATCTTTTTAAAATTATAGACAGAACTCCTTTCCTTTTGTAACAACAGCTGTTTCTGCTAACTGTCTTCAGGGTACCAACCTCCTGGACTTCTTCCCTCTTTGCCTTTTGATCTTGTATTTCCTCTCTTATCCACTCATCTTCACTCCCTGCCTTATATTCAGCCTCCTCTTTCCCACTGCATCCCATCCACCATTCATTCACTGTAATCTCTTTGGTTCTACCTTCTGCCACTACCTCTACCTGCAGGCTGATCTTTGTATCAGGGTTTTTGTTTTGTCATGTTTTTTTGTTTTGTTTTTATTTGTTTTCTCTGTTGCAGACGAAACATTCTGCTTTGTCTGCAATAAGAGAATAGTGGTTTGAACATTAATACTTTCTAGGAAATAAGTCAAATGTCCTTGTTACCCCCCCCATGACAAAAGGCGTGCCGCAGTAGTTAAACGTGTCTTTTCTTCCAACGAAGACAATTTGTTGAATTTCGTCATTAAGTAGATGCAGTACAATCTGGCTTGACGTCACTGGGTGTGTAACAGTGTGTGAGAGTCAGCATGTGAACACAAGCGAGAACCTGTCGAGCCCCGTCAGCGTCGACTGTGTCACATTACCGGATTGTTAAACACGTCTGTGATCTAATCCGCGGTGACACACTTAACACGCACTGAACAATGTGGGATCCAGCAGTGTTTGCAAGGAGTCGCGCTGCTGTGAAATCTTTTAGATTTGTTGGAATTACTGTTTACTGTTAAAGTGCTATATATAAAAGCAGTGCATGAATGTGTTTGAGATTGGTTGAACAAGCCTTGTAGTAGAAATGGCTTTGAGTGCTTAAACTGAGTAGAAAACTGCCATTGAAGTACCAGTCCATTCCTTAAAAACAGAAGTATATGGAGCCACACACATGCACGCTTTGTGTGTCACACACAAAAAAATATACACGCATACAGCTGCGACTGAGAGCCCCAGCCCTGGCCATTGTTTCCATCTCCGTTTTGGAAGGGGCTGCTGCTTTATCTCCCTCCCTGGAGAAGAAGTTTGGCCCTGGGAATGGGATCATACACACCACCTCCTGTTTACCTCACTTACTTATACAAGTATAACACACAGAGACACACACACACGCACACACCAGTGTAAAGTAACTCAACAGCTGGCCCTGATTTTTCAGATAAAGGCCCAGTGTGACAAACAAGGCCATAATACTCATATGAAATGGCACAGTTCCTTGTTGAGCGTTGCTGAAGGTGAAAGCAGTGGCCACCCTACAGTTACACTTTCATTCACTGTAGTGATCTAATGTTGTGTGGGTTTTAGCTTGCTGCTTAGATTATTAAAAAGCCTCCCGTATGTGTCTGAGCTCCTGGGCAAATACACTCTGCTTATCAGAACAAACCTTTGTTGGTCTGTGAATAAATGCCTGTCAATTAGCAAGACACTGGCAGGTGGACGTGCAGGTGAAAGAACAAACCCTGCCTTACGACATTTAATGATTGAGTGAAAATAATGCAGCAGCTCACCAGTTTAAGCAGCCTTAGCCAAATGCTCTGATCTCACTGTGACCAACATCAGCTAAAGCTTTATTACTATAAAGGAGCTAGTGTTTTCAAAGGGGTTTACCTGCACATACACATGTGTATGTGTGTGTATATGTGTATGTATGTGTATGTATGTGTATATATATTCACCTTACCTAAACCCATCGCTCTCACCCCCCTTGATTTGCGTAATAGCGGAACAGCTTTGCATGACTGACTGTGCCTGGTGTCTCCTAGCTGTTGCTGGTGTAGGGGAAGCTTAGCCTGCACAGGAGCATTTGATTATTCAAAGCACACGCTTCTGCCTGCAGTGCAGTGAGGAGGATAGTTATCAGAGAGAGAAGATGAGAGGTGGGATGAAAGAAGGAGTTTTTTTTTTTTTTTTTCTTTCGTGTGTTTGAAACCTGATTTGCTGTTGAGATTGTTCACATGAAAGAATAGATAATGGCCAAATCAAATCCCTTGAATCTCTTGGCGGGGGGGGGGGGGCACAACAATTTCAGATGTGTTGGTGTGATTGTGAGTGCAAATGGTTTTCTGTCTCTCTGATGTTAGCCCTTGGTCAGATTAGGGACCTGTCCAGGGTGATGGACACCAGCACCCCTACAACCCTCTTAAGAATAAGGGAAACATTTTTCTGATTATTAGGAATATAGTTTCTTTTTGTTCTCAGTAATGAGCCCTGTCTCTAAAAGTAAATAAAATGCATTTGTATAACAATAACAAAGTGCTTCACAATAAAACATAAGAAGATATATAAAAGGTTAACATATCATGTCATTGTAAAGCAATAAAACACAACAAAGTTCTACTGCCAGTGCTGTTTCAAAAGAAAACTTCCTGTCTACTGGAACATGAATTTGTGAAGTTTCACAAACACATGTTCTTTTCCTTTTCTGTTGTAATTCAATTTCGGGTAATAAATCATATATTAAATGGCCTTCTGGTAACCCTGAAAATGAAAGAGAAGCCTTTAACATGGTTTACTTTATGGAAGAGTCTAATTTAACCCAACCATGATGTTTGGGTTAAGTCCTGCCTCAGTAGGTAAACACATGACATCAGTACTGACGGGAATTTGGGGTTAGTGTCAGTGTAAGAAGCACACAGCTCTCAACATGAGATATATAGAGAATATATACACCAAATGCTTTATCTGTGCCTTGTATAATGATCACACCTCAATCATTAAATGGATATTTTACCGACCGTAGCAAACATTAACGATCAGTTACAGGCCTTTGTCCTTTTCATGCACACACGAGTACTATAGTGGTATAAGAACTGTTTGAGATAATAATAATCAGGATAATCATAGATTTATGAATTTGTGTATCATAGATGTCATTGCAGTCATGTAGGATGCAGAATAGCTCACTGACCCATTGCACATGTCATGTGACAAGAGTGTGCATACAGGCATGTGGGCAGAGCAAATAAGGTTTAGTATGTTTAAGCGGATTCTTGATTTGTTTTATTCATTTTCTATGAAAAACAGGCTTTGTAAGAGCAGAAGCAACACCAACTCATTTCTATAAATGTGTGGCCACACTTTTATCATATGACTGGAGTTCAGTGTTTAGCCTCTGGCTTTTTCTTTCTTCTGCTCTTTCACTTCAGTGCTAAAGCCAGGCAACACATGGGGAGAGGAAAATGGGGAAAAGAAGAGAGGAGAGGGGACAGACAAAAAAAGAGGAGGGGGATGACTCAGAGCGCAGTAATGTGGCCCATTGTGGCCCTCAGCATGCAGCTTTGTGTGTTTGTGTCCCCATGGCACTCTTGGCACATGGGGAATGTACAAACAGTCCTCACACGGGCCATTGCATGTGTGCTTTTTCTCTGGAGAACTTCTTATGGTGTATTCAGAGCAAGTTGAGTAATGATGATTAGGGAAACTGATTGTAAAGAGGAAAGAAAAGGAGAATAGAGAATCGCTGGTGTATCAAGGACAGGCACAAGGTGGTGTTCTGCATCAGTTCTGTGGGTCTCATTCCCGACATAGGGATGGTTGTAAAGGACCCCTAGCATACAGGGTTAGTGATGCAAAGGGGCTGGTTAAATCCAAACCACAATCTTTTTCTTAACCTAACCAAGTAGTTTTTGGTGCTTAAACCTAACGAGAAATGAAAGTAAAAAGGGTGACAGAAAAAAAAACAAGTCGGTGAGTGTAAAATAAATGAAACACAGGTCCAAGCGTTGGTTATGAAACTTATGACTTATTATACCGCTACGGCTCTAATCTCCAAATGCGGACTTTGACCCACATTAAATATGAACTGTTACGTCTCGCTGTCCAGCGCTGCTACAGCCATTGTGACAAAGCAAAAAGCAAAAGAAACCCAACCCACCTTGTGCGTGTCTCAGTGACGGTTCTGTTTGACACACTGGAGGGAGAATGCATCGTTTCTGTCAATTATGAGTCGCACGTTTGCTGTTGGTGTCATGTTAGAGTTGGATTTAAAGGAGTTATCTTTTCCAGAACTTTGGGGGATTGTAGCACGCAGCGAGATCCTGGAACGTCACACTGTAATTCAGAAGCAGTCATGCAGAGAAATTCCCAGCTTTCCTCCTATTCCGACATGATCATCACTGTGAATGAGTCATTTCTGTCAGTTATGTGGAGACAATATGTTACTTAAGGTATATACAAGGTATATACAAGAGCTAAGCTAGTTTTTCATGATGCAATCAGAAAGGAATCTTCAGCTCCGTCTACTTTCAGTCCAGTGATCTTCATCAGCATGTAGTTAAAATACAAACAAACATTTGTTTGTATTTTCATTTTTATTTATTTATCTATTTTGAAACATTTTTTGGGGCTCTTCCTTAATGAGTTACAATTGGCTATTTGAGTCAGATGAAGCCCTGTTCCCCCCCGCCGGCTTCTTGTCATGAATCAGTAAGTTGCACGCAGAGTGAATTGGGTCCGGTGTTTCAGTCGGCTTACCTTCCCGTCCCTGTGCCAAGGAAAGGGAGAGGAGGAGGAGAAGGGTGGTGGTTGATGCAGACAGGAGCTGCTACCAACAAAAGACTGGTTCAGAAAGAGTAGTGTGCGCCTCCTTTATCCCCAGACCCCTCTCTCATGCCTGGTTACGGCTCTCAAATTACCTCTCCATCCTCCGTGATGCTTGGAGGAGAATGAGATGCTTTGTCCTTGCGCTCCTGTACACACACACAGACACACACATTACACATAACCTTTTACCATTTTCGTTTATTTTAGCTTGATCTATGTGCTGCATGCACTTTTAATATCATGCACAAGAGTGCCTAACAACAGTTTTTGTGCGTCATTAGCTTAATGATTTTTTTTGTGATGATCTTTATGATTAAGTGTTTTCCAACTTTATTGCGTGTATGTTATAATCTATGTGCTTGATGTGTCAATGTGATGATTCGCACTCCCTCCCCTTCCAGTTTCTCTGGTTTACACAGAAATCTGTGGTATTTAGAAAACAGCACGCCGGGAATGTAAACTTGATGGCTTTGCTTTCCAGGACTACACGGGTACACAAGAACACTTTACCAGAAAAGCATGAGTCAGGCAGTACCACCGAAGCTGTACTAATTCAGAGGCTTACATTAAGTTTTTGTTCAAAATCCATGCTGGGAATCAGCATCTAACCAATCACCAGTAATTTTACAATTAATCAGCAGTAAGTCATAGCTGACCAAAAAGACTGCGTGAAGACTACTACTGACTACTGTAGAAATCTCACAGATGACTTAGTTTTCTTAGTTTTTAAAAGTTAATCCAGTAAAAGTAAGAAAAGTATATGGGCATCTGTGCAGAGCATGTTACTTGGAAGAGATTTCTTCAATCATTTGTTTGGCAAATCTCGCCCTACTTGTTTAAGCAGCCACTCAGACTGGCACAGATTCACTGCATTTTGCTTGTCTTCAATGCTCAGGCTCATGCAATAAATAAAGCAACCTTTGTTTGCCAGTAGATGTTTATTCATATTAGGTTACTCGATGCTCAAAATGCTTTCCTAGTATCACCTTTCAAACAGGAAGCTCATCAAATCCAGGAAGAAAGAAGCTTTTGCATCTGACCTTCAGTGTGCCTTTTGCAGAGATCATGATAGTAAAACGATTTTCATTATTTCCACTGATAATCTTGATGCAAAATCTCTCGACTTGTTTTGAATCTTTTACGACATGTGTGTATGCAGTCACATTCACACTTTAACAGTTAAACAGATGAGACTTTCTAGAAGAAGCCGGAAATTTCAGACAATTCCCCACTGTTCACAAGTGATTTACTTGGACGTAATTCTAGTGACGGCATGAGGGCATAGTTTACTTTACTGCGTTATTTACATTTCATTTGTGCTTCTTTTACTCATCCTTGTTTTGCTTTCTTTCTTTATGTCTGCCAAGCCCAGCGGTTAGCTGACGTCATGGGTTTTGCTTAATTCCTTGTAGTCCTGGCACAGAGCTGTCAGTCACTCCTGCAATTTATTATGTGACATTTGTGTTTCAGAGACCACAGCTTTCTTTTCTTTAAATCCAGCATGGTGCACTGTAAAGAGCAGGGATGATTATCATATTTATTTATTTTTTTTGTGGACTCCATCTTTTCACCAGCATGTGACCTCACTGGGGTTAAAAATAGAACAACCAGCACAGTAACGCGTTTGTTCCATCACGAACGCTGTCAGCACAAAAGGAAAAATTCCTGCGCTACACCAACTTGTTGTTAGGATCTAATGAGGGCAGAAACGTTGACGTCTTTACGTGCCCGTTGCCATGGCAGCCCCTCATTAAACACCTCATCATTTTCAAAAAGGTGGGGTCCTTACAGAGTCCCGTGCCTGACATGTTAACAAGGATGGTGGGATTTATGGTGCAGCCTCAGGGGTGTGTCTGACTGAGATAAAAAAGCAGAAAGTGAAGTACAGGTGTACCTCCACCCATTATCACCCTCATTCTCAAGAGTGTGGCGTCCGCGCACACGTGCACTTTTTGGGGGGGGGGGGTTACACAGCAAGATGTGGATGCTCAAACAATGTGTGTTGTTTGAAGGGATACAACATGTTTCCTGTCTGCTATAAAATGCCTGGATCGGGTTCCTGTTGTGATAGCCAGCTTCTGCTGCAGAAACACATCACTGTGGAGGACCATGTAAGGCTATGGAGGTCACACTGTTTACAGAGCATGCGGTGTACACAGCGACGCTGACGTCCAAGTTCTTGTCACTGGAGATTGGCCCAGCTGATTCTGAAGAGCTGCGGTGTTGTTTTTTTTTGTTTTTTTTTTTATGTTGTGTGTGTTGCTCTTAATGCTGTTTTGAAAATTATTCAGCCGTGTTGCCAAAAGGTCACAACTGGTGTTCTTTGCATACGCAGCTAGGGAAATTCAGTGGCTTTTGTGAACTGGATGTCTAAACTACATGGTTAGTTTTTTAAATAAAATTGGAAACTTTTTTTTGTCTTTGACTTAACACTTTCATTTGTGTGTGTGTGTGCATGTGTCTGTGTCTGTGCTTGTGTATTCAGTGACAATTCTAAGTGCCTTATTTGAACATGTCTTACTCTCCTTCCTCAGGCCCATATTTTATGTTTATACATCCTTTACACCTTCAAAAAGCTATAAACCATATGCTCATGCCAAGTTTGCAATTTCCTGTTGTGGCGATAACAACAAATTGAAATAAAAGGATAATATTTCTCTTATTAATCCTAAAACATGGCCGCCTCTAATTCATTTAATCCACCAAGTTAAGTTGAGTTAATAAAAGTCTGCAATAGTAATGTAAAATGATTGATGCAGAGCTTCCTGCCGTAAGGTAGTCAGAATAGTTTTTTTTTTCTTTGTTTGTTTGTCTGAGGTTTTGCAGTTTCCCTGTATTGTCTGAAACAAAATTAGCAATCATCATTTCTCGCCAAGCAGCCGACAGAGTACAAGTTACATCCGAAGCATCATGCACATTCAGTGAATTCACAACATCTAAGCTTTGTCAAATGCAGTAAAAGTGAGGAGGATAAAGATCGAAATTTGCTGTTTGTAAGCTGCATAGCTATGGCTAGCTGGCACCGAAGAAGCGGCTGCATTCATTGTGCATGCCCGAGCATACATTCTTGCGTGGCTTGGTGGTCGATGATGGCTGGTGCAGAGCTTCAGGAGGGGAAGTGATGGGGAAGATGAAAAGCAGAAGCAACTAGCGAACTAAGCAGGACATAAAAGTCTCTGTTCTTCACACATGCAGTGCCTTTTATATAAAGAGGGTCTATATTTAGAAGCACTGTTCTGTAGCTGTTTGACATAACCTCAACTTTGAAATGGCGCTGACTGAACTGGACATCAGTGGTAATGCTTTACATGTATGCAGTAATGCTTTGGTTAGATTGTAATGACCTGTAGCCGATGTGCTTACTCAAATAAAACATGAAATAAAATCTACGTGCTGCTGCTCCTGCTGCTGTTTTAGTAGAATAAATTTTGGCTCGTCTTTCATTCATTCCTCAGAACAACTCATCATTAGAGGAGGCGAAAGTAGCCGATGTGTACGAGGAGTATTAAGTTAAGCAAAATAAAGTTTTTCGTCCCTTCTAGAGTTTGAAAAACTTGTAGAATATTTGAAAAAATGATCTAAACTGCCTGCACTTGTTTGATGTCAGATAAAAATCGCTCTCTTTACCACTGTGCATGTGACCTGCTTTATATGACCAAAACCTGAGGTGATTGACAAGGAAATAAAGTAAGAGAGGAAATGGCAAGCATTGATGTGACCTCAAGTGTGCATGGGTCTGGGTTTTGTTTTTGTTTGTTTCTTTTTTTTCTCTCCAAGCTAAAATTTCCCAAAAGCCAATACTTTGATGGTATCTGTGTGAGGGCACAAACTGAGATGCTTTGTGTATAAAGAGCACATCACTTATTGTGTTTGGATCATTTTGTGTGTGAGTCTGTGTTCCTGTGTAATCTGGTTTAAAAAAATAAATTAATTAATTTAAAAAAAAAATATATATGTATGTATGTATATATATATGTATATATATATATATATATATATATGCGCGCGCTCTCTCTCATTAAAGTTGCAACAGCACACAAAGGCCCACATTAACAAAAAAGTTGATGTGGCATTGTTTAGGGTGACAATGGTCACGTTTGCTTGGGTTATGAATTTAGATACATGGCTGTTCACGATTGCCTTCTGAAACTACTTGAACAGCTTCCTGTCAACCACATCTGTTCATGTAATGCCACCGCTTACATGAGAGCAGCAATTGATCCGTGTGAGGCTGCTTGCTGTGAGTTGGTCTTTGATTGAAAAAATGAAAACAGTTTGTTTCTTAAGACACTATTTGTTATTACAGGTTGTTATAGCAATCTACAGATGTGTATCAGTAGCATGTTTTAGATGTTTTCAGTCAGTGACAGTGTTGGACTGCAAGGCAGCTTAGCACCAGACTTACCACGAAGCCATGTTTTTTTTTTTTGTTTTTTTTTTCCCAAAAATGCAGAATATGATTGGGCATTTTCTTGCAGAAAGAAACCGCTGTCGTGACACCGTTTATTACTCAATAGTCCTTGTTGCTCATTAATAATGGTGCCTCCATAGGGTTGAGATATGATCTAATATGTGATTTTATTAAATTTTTTTGTTGTTTATTTCAGGTTGTTTTTACTCACTTTTAAGACCTGTTAAGGTCCAGATTATTTTTTTATTATGTCCATAAAATCTTAGTATCGAAAATTTATTTATTTTTTACCGTAACTGTGTGCTATCATATAGCCTGTTATTTAATAATGTCCCGATTAGATCACGAATCAAACCTTCTGAACAAAGTGTGTTAGTCAAGTCAGTGATGAAGTGAGAGATCTATCTTCCAACTTTACCGTGACATCTTGAGTGAGAGGGTGTGAACCACACTAAAGACAATGTCGGCCTTTATTAGTTTACTTTATAAGGCAGTTGCTGTCCTGTTTCTCATCAGTGTGTAGACAGAAAAAAAGGAGGAAGGAAGACTAATCAATAAAAGAGGCCATTAAAGGACAGTTAGTATTGAAGAGGAAATTAAAGGTGACGGGAAAACAAAGGCAGGGGACATAAAGAAATCCTAGTTCATAATTCATTTCACTCATAATGGCTTCATTGACCTGAATAGTAGAGGGAACACTAGGCAACCTGATCCCTGGTACCTCAGAGAAAGCAGCTACAGATCCACCCCTTCTGCAGCCAAACCTCATCACACTATACTACACCTAACTATATACTACAATACCATCAGGTGTTTGTGCACACAATGTACACAAACAGATATATTCAGACTCCACATCTTGTAAGAATATAGCTTTTAACCTCACAGCAAAATATACAGTGTATGATTGTAAGGCAAATGTTTAAATTTCTCAGCATGCTGACATAGATGAAAATAATTTGTGGTACTTTATTCTTATTCCACCATTACAAAAAAAAGAAAATAAGTTTTTTTTTCTTTTGAGGTAGCAGTGGTTTTACAGAGCTTGGATTTTGTGCTTTTCAGCCTATCTGTAAAGGCTTGTGGTGTGCAGAGACGTGGCAGCTGCAGTTATGATTATTGCATTGTGTATGTTTTGGACGGTACAATGTGCAGAATAATATGACTAGCTGCCTTGATTTGCCTGCTAAGAGGCGAGCTGTGACATCAACAGCGTGAGGTTAATCGCAGAGAGGCTGGCATCAAATAGCGTCACGGGGCTCATAGAAGACGGCTGTCTGTGGATTTGGAAAGAGCTTGGAGTCTTCTCTGATCTGGGCTCTGTGGGTGTTTTGTAATTACTAATGGCTGCAGTTGGTCTTAGTTGTGGCAATCCCTGGTACCGATGCATGTAGCTATTACATGATTCACTCCCATCAGACATCAATCTGTGTGTGATTGCGGGTTTTTAAGTCTGTACTTGGGGAAAGGTTGGAGCCTCTGCTCATTTGTATCTGCAACGTCGGCTTGACTCAAAGCCAAAAACTGCTGTGCCAGAGTGTTGGGAATAAAGGGTCATTTAACTCAAATTAGAAAACTGAACAAATAGAAACCGAACCATAAAAACATTAAGAACATTAAGATGGTTTCAATTACAACAATTGAATTGCAATTGTTGTAATTGAAACCGTCAAATTGCAACATTTCGTTTGTAATCTGCACGATTAATAGAAGTGTTTTCACAGCAACTAATATTCAAGACTGCGTCTCCACTGTTTTTCTTTCTCATAGTAACTAAACAGACATGAGATGTAGTAGTAGTAGTGATAATGAGAATGCCTATGCCTCACTCTTTTTACTGAACCTCACATAAAGCTATGCAGAAAGCTTCCTGCTTTCACCACTATTGTTGTTCAAATAGGGTCCCACCCTCACGCCAGCATCCACTTGGTTAGTTGACTAAAAAGAAGGACCTTTAATACGGTCCCTGGTAAAAGCTACATTTGTGAGTGACGAAGCCGCTTCACTGCCTGTGAAACCCGTCTCCTGGGGTGGACATCTCTCAAAATTCTGGTGTAGGTATTTTTTTTATTTTTTTTTTAATCCACCGTTTCAGTGTATACATCAACACTCAAACTTTAGAAAAGGATGCCCCATAAAAACCAAAACGACAGCCATGTGAATTTTTTATTTTATTTTTCTGCAGCCACTCCATTGTTTCAAGCTTTATAATACTTTGGTATCAGAGAAGTTCACAGTCTGCAAGCTGTCCAGATCCTTTGGCTGCAAAACAAGCCAAAATCATCACTCCCCCCACCTCCGTGCTCAACAGTTGTTTGTGCGGATATGCCGTGTTTGGTGGCACACGTGCATCACGGCAACACAGCTCCACTTTGGTCTCATCTATCCAGGGGACATTGCTCTGGAAGGTTCAGATGCACCTTTGCAAAGCTAAGCTGTGCTGCCTTGTTCTTAATAGAGAGAAGATGTTTTCTGATTGGTAACCCTTCAAAAAAAGCCATACTTGTTCAGTCTTGTTCTAACTGTACTATCTTGAACTTTATTCTGTATTTAAGGCTTGTGGCTTTTTTATTTTAGTTCACTCTCACCACTCTTATCACAAACAAAATCTTAAAAGCTCCTTGCCCAACATAAAAAGCCAGACAGAATTACCAACTATGTTTTTTTTTTTGTTTTTTGTTTTTAAATCAAGGGTGTGTGTTCATGTCTAATGTTCAAGCCCTTATACCTGTGACTTTTCTGGTTGCAGTGGATGCTGGAGACCTTTAAGTAAATGCCACTATATGTGCTTTTTGTGACTTTTTGTTGACTGTGTGGTCAGTAGCAGCAGGCCAATGTCGGGGCGTGGTGAACTCACTGTGTAGCTTGGCAGCAGTACAGGCCAGGCCTGGATTTCAGATGTGGTGATGTGGAGTGGCTGTTGGGGAAACAGAGGCAGACTGTCTATGTGCAGAGGAGGGGAAAAAAAGGGAAATGAGGGGCAGAAGAGAGGGTGTGTCTGGTGGTGGTTGTGTGTGTGTGTGTGTCATTGTGTTGTTTCAAGTTGGAGACCTGGGTTCCCTTTTCTGTAAGCGATTAGAACTTAGCCAGAAGCGGCAAAGAGTGTGTCTGTGTGTTTATTTTTTATATATTTGTTTCTCTTCATCTTTCTGGTTTCATTTATGCTTACTTAAAAAAACAAATTATTATAAAAGCACGCAAAGGTCCTGCTCCGTCTCTTTCTTTGGTGTCCTGTGTGGTGTGGCCACTGAAGTGAGCCAGACTGCATTAACTATTCAAGAGAGCAGGGTTTCCCTATGACAGCCTCTCTCGCTCTGCTGACTTCTGATTGACACGCTCATCCCTCATATCTCTGAAAGAACTTCATGGAAACACCTACGCGCGCTTGTGTGTGCCATTGTGCGACTGACAGGAAAAGGGGATAAAGTTTCTCCTTTGTCTTGCCTTCCATGTCGACCGACTTGCTTGATTTGTGGAAATCAGCTTGTGTTTCTTGTTTAACAGCGATAGCATCAGCATGTGTTTGCGTGTTGGCAGTTATATATCCCTGCAGCGTTACATAGCAGAGCATGCGAGAATTAGTTGGAAACATACAGTAGAAGTTATGCTTGAGAACATGCATAGACATGTTCACACTTTATAATAGCGGGAGAATCTTATAACAGATCTTGTTACTGTTAATGGCAAATGGAATGAGGTGACTTAAGTTGTAGCTTTAAGTACATAATGGACTAAATTTGCATTGCTAGCAGAAACTCTAACAGCCAACCCTTAGATACTTTATTTAGTAGCATTAAAAATAGGCTGGTGTGTTGAGTGGTCTGTGTTGGCAACAATGAGGCCTTGCTCGAAATTCAGTCGTCTGTCTTTAAAGGGGATCAAAGTGGACACAATGTTCAAGATTAGTTTTCCTTGAAGGGTCATAAAAATGCTATCCTTGTATATTATATTTAAAATAAAAAAAAAAAACAGAATGACTAAATAAAGTTTGTCTTGTCCTACAGCAAATGTCCATTCATTATCTTTCTAGTTTCAGGAGCTGAGTCATTTATTTGTCATTCATTATTTTGAATGAAATATGACTTAATCAAGGTTCTGCCTTGGCTGCAGTTGATTCTCCTAACCTCTGTTTTTGTATTTTCTAGTTCCCAGAGTGCGGCTTTTATGGCATTTATGACAAGATATTGCTGTTCAAGCATGACACATCTACCAACAACATACTACAACTAGTTAAAGCTGCCAGCGACATCCAGGAGGGAGATCTGGTGGAGGTAGTGCTCTCTGGTAAGCTCTTCTCTTCTCTTCTCTTCTCTTCTCTTCTCTTCTCTTCTCTTCTCTTCTCTTCTCTTCTCCTCATTCCATAAGATAACCATATCAAAAACAAAATCATCTTTCCATTTGTCTTATCTATCTTTAATTACTTCATTGTTTTCATCCTTATCTGCTTATTTTACTACAGGTCCTACTTTACACTACCCTAATCTGTTCTTTCATTGTTTCAGGCTGTAATTTCCCTCGTGTCCGCAGTCAGAAACTTGATCTATTTTTCCATCCCGCTTGTATCTCATTCATCTAATCGTTTTCCATTTTGCTCCCTTACAATACCGTGATTGTATCTTGTCCTAATGTGACGTGTTATCTATTTTAGCGGCAGCTACGTTTGAAGATTTCCAGATTCGGCCCCACGCGCTCAATGTGCACTCGTACCGGGCCCCGGCTTTCTGTGATCACTGTGGAGAAATGCTGTTTGGGCTGGTTAGACAAGGACTGAAATGTGATGGTGAGGGAAATAATGAGAAGAAGTGTGAATAGCACTAGACGCTCATATAGTGAAACAAATTTGAACACTCAGTAAATATGGTCCATCTCTTTGCTCCCCCCCTTCTTGGATGCATGCTGCCCCCTGCAGGTTGCGGGCTAAACTACCACAAACGCTGTGCATTCAGCATCCCGAACAACTGTAGTGGGGCTCGCAAACGGCGTCTGTCCACCACGTCGCTGAGCAGCAGCCAGTCCCTGCGCCTTTCGACCACTGAGTCGGTGTACAGCGTTGGGACAGCCTCCACCTGCGCAGAAGAAGCGAGTCTTATTCGCTCACACACTCAAATGGTACTGCCTCATTTATCCACATAATGCTGAAGTCACTTTTAGAATTCTTTCAAGTGCCACATTTTCTGAAACACTGAGTAGATTCCTCAGACATTCCTAATTCCCAAACACTTTTCATTAAACTTCATTAAGCAATATTTTTTTCCTTCTCTGTGTACGCTTTTGAGATATTCATCTGAAACTCTTCCTGTCTGACTGCATTCCGCTAAAGGGGCATTGCACTGCAATATCAGTGAACTTTAAGTAAATAGATTAGGTCCGTTGAGGCTATAATACTTACTGCTGCTGATTTCCCCTGTTCAGCAACTCTATTTGCAAAGAAGATGTAGAAAAAACATTTAATTAGATGGGCAGTAACACTTATTACTGACTGATTTCCCCTGGTTATTGGCTCCCAATTTAAAAAGAAGTAGGAAAGGCGTCTAATTGGAGAGACCACACATGCACATGCTGGCACGGACACGCATATATATGATGTACCAGATAAAATCATAAACATATGACGAGTTAATTATCACCCAAAACTACAGCCTCCTGTGTTTTTTAAGCCATTTTCAGCTGGAAATTTAGTTACAATAGGAAGATGTTTTCAGAGAAGGAACTGAAAACAGTGTAAACACTCCGTCCAACAACAAAGAACAGACAGATACACAGCGACTCGAGGGTGAACAAAGTTTCGCATTCAACAGCTAAGGAGTCACATATTTCCCTTGGGTGTTGTTTGAAAACAAAAACAGAGCAAAAAGAAACTCATTATAAGGGACTTTTGTGAATAGGGAGATCCATATGTTCCATAGAGTCACTCAGCTGTTTGCTGACAAATTCACTGATCAAATCAACAGTTATTAAGGTTCGGAGGCTATAAGCTAAAGTGAAGTAATTAATTATTTTGGCTACAGGCTGAATAGCTTCCAAAGGTTTTGATTTAAGCACCTCAACAATTGTGACTGTCGCTAAAAATTTGTTTCCTATTTATTCTGCCAGCCACGGACAGCTAGCGACGCCCGGCGTTTTTACACGGGGCGACCAGTTCATCTCGACAAGATGCTGATGAGCAAGGTAAAGGTGCCCCACACGTTCGCTGTTCACTCATACACTCGACCGACGGTGTGCCAGTACTGCAAGAGGCTTCTTAGAGGACTTTTCCGACAAGGGCTACAGTGCAAAGGTGAGCGCAGCTGAACAGAGTGTCTTCTTTGTATGACCTTCAGTGGGATGCAGAATGCTCACTGGTCTTTCTGGTTTACCTGAACTGTTTCTGCAATCTTCTCAGATTGTAAGTTCAACTGCCACAAACGATGTGCATACAAAGTTCCTAATGACTGCCTTGGCGAGACCATTGGAGGTGAGTAAAGATGAATGTATTAGCTTTTGTGGTGTGTGTGTGTATTACTTTGTTAACCCTGCATGGATTTGATAGCATGTGTTTCCATTGTCAGAATTAGGTTACTTGAGAGTATAACACTTTATCTAACAGCTCTGAAACTCACTATACTAATCTTTTTATCTTCTCAGAAAACAGAAGTAACTCTGGTAAGTATTCTTGGTGTTGGTTTGCAACAAAGTGAACTAGCTTCTGTAGCATTTTAGAATTAGACGAATGGTAATAGCATTTGTTTCATAGTATATTTAAGGCTAAGCTGCACTTAAACCCTTCTCTTGTTTGTTTTTTGGCTCAGACATGTTGAGTCCCACTGCGGACCCCGAGGTTCCAATGGACTTTAGCAGCGAGTATGACGGCTCTGACAAGTCTTCAATAGATGACTCGGACGAGGCCTGCAGCATCCCTGGTTCCTTTTCACCTGACAACAATCAGGACGGAACTAATGGAGATCAAAGGTGTGAGATGTTTTGGATAAGAATATTATAGACAGACTGATAGAAATGTAATTACCGTAAACTCATATTTTACCTGCTGACTACCTTAATGCTGTCCTTTTCCTTCTAGTGTTTACATCCCTTTAATGAGGGTGGTACAGTCTGTGAGACAAACAACCCGTCGATCCAGCACAGCTATAAAGGAAGGGTGGATGGTTCACTACAGCAATAAAGACACACTGGTAAAAACACTACCCATGATTCCTGTACTGCCTTCTTTCTAAAAACAATACATGAACCACTCTGAAATTCTGCTAGTAGTGGAACACTTGGAGACTTAAATTAATTTATTGTAGATGCATGAACTCGCTTTCTTCACTTTCTCTTCTATGATTTATGGCAGTAAATTCCTTCTAGACATCTATTTTTTCTGTCTAGCAGCTTGTTGTGCAGCCATTTCCACCTTGATGAGGTGCCCGCTTTCATGCACTTTATTGCTTTCTTTTCCGTAATATTTCTGTGTATGAGGCTGAAGCACTCAGCAGATATAATAATTTCAACCTAAAATCCATTTCCTGCCTTCTTTCTCTTAAGATCTAAAATCTATATTTGACTTTCTAGGGCAATTTATTTACCTTTTCATTACTTGTTTTGTTTTTTTTCCTTGTTTTTTTTCCCCCTCGCTGGCTGAACTAACACTCTTCGTTCACTTTTTCTTTCTCTCGATTCCCACCTGTTTATCTGGTAGCTTAAATTCCTTTTCATCCTTCTTCTCCTTTGGCATTTGGTGACATCCCCTTTCATTCCTGAAATTTACCCCCCGCTCCATGCCCCATCCTTTATACTCTGTCCTCGCCACACCACACTCATTTTTGTTGTCCCATCCCAACATCTCACCCTACTCCAACCCCCAACAGAGAAAGAGGCACTACTGGCGTCTGGACTGTAAGTGCATCATCCTTTTCCAGAATAACACCTCCAACAAATACTACAAGGTAACGACAGCTTTTGTCTTAACAAGCTAAGATTCATTTAAAGTCTGCAGCCCTTTTCTTTTGCTAACCCGTTCATTCATCCACCTGCAGGAGATCCCTCTTTCTGAGATCCTGGAGTTGCGTCCTGCTTCTAACTTCAGTCTCGTCTCCCAAGGCACCAATCCCCACTGCTTTGAGCTTATCACAGCCACTATGTGCTACTTTGTAGGGGAGGATCCCAACACCCTCCCCTCTGTGACCCAAAGCCACCCCCAGACTGTCCCACAGACACCTCCCTCCCCAAGCCAGGTGGCGCCCAACAGTGGCATTGGACGTGAGGTGGCAAAAGCATGGGAGAGCGCCATTCGACAGGCCCTTATGCCAGTCATCTTTCAGGACGCACCGCCAGCTGCGGGGAACATGCCTCACAGTAAGTTGAGAAACAGGTTGATGAAATTGTTTTGTGGAAGATTGTATTGCCAAGATGAAAAGACATAATTTAGAACTATTACACTGCATAACCTATGCTTTGTTCCTATCACTGTTTTTCTTTTCCAGGACAAGCTTCTGTCAGCATATCTGTGTCCAACAGTCAAATCCAAGAGAATGTGGTATGACTTGTGGTCTAATTAAGTAACTTCTGTCAATATTGACATCAATTATACATTAAGCATTATGCATGAAATATTGCATCCCTACAGGATATTGGCACAGTGTACCAGATTTTTGCTGATGAAGTGCTTGGATCTGGGCAATTTGGAGTAGTGTATGGAGGTATGGAGACCTACATCCGACAATGGAATTGATCAGTCCATTGATTTGATGGTTAAAGTGCTTTGCTGAAAGCAGTGGTGTCTAAAGTTTGAAGCTAACAAGAAGCAAGATTGTATTTCACAACCTCTGTGTATCATGCACTGTGCTAAAATGTGTTTTTAAAGTTGATCTGATTTGACACATAATAGGTTGTTTACAGGTTTTAAGGAGTGTTTTAGTCAGTTTTCACAAGTGATGTTTCTCATGCCAGCATTAGTCCAGAGTAAGTGTTAGAAAATGGAATAAAAATCTGGGTGTGTAGAGATAGATGTATATGTATCACAAGTTAGCATTTTAATTGTTAAAGTTCATGTCAATATAGTTAGAAAAGACTGAACAAGTATGATGTGCTAGAAAGGGATGCCAGGGGAAAACTGTATAAAAAAAATTAAAAAAAAAGAACAAAGCACCGCCGCTTAGGTTTGCAAAGTTGCATCTAAGCAAACCACAAGAAATCTGGAACAATGTCCATTAGACGGACAAAGCCAAAGAGAAGACGTTTGGCCATAATGCTCAGCACCATGTTTGGCGATAACCAAACACGGCAACAAATTGCCACAATGATGTGCATGGAGTATATATGTATGTATATTCAGTTTACTGTCACAATGTAAACAATCTGTTACTTGCACAAACTCCCTTCAGGAAAGCACAGGAAGACGGGGAGAGACGTGGCCGTCAAAGTCATCGACAAGCTTCGTTTTCCAACCAAGCAAGAGAGCCAACTGAGGAATGAGGTGGCCATCCTGCAGGTAAACGCACGCATTTCACTGGACTTTCTCTCAGAAGAAATCATGTTAATGATTACGTCTAAAAGTGTCTGTGCAGGTTCTTAATCGTTCAGATCATGGTCGTCTAAGAAGCTTGAAAAGAAAGCGACTGCACTTCTCATCCAAGAAGCATTTTGTGCTAAAACCACTATTAATCATGTGAGTCATTAAATGAGCCAAGGTGTGGGAAAAAAAGGCAGAGGTCATTGCTAGCAGAGGTTTCGGGTAAACCCACTGTGAGACCTTGCCAAGAGGTCATATGTCCTATTGAGGTCACAGTCAGCCGCCTAAAATACAGTCTTGACATTCTTTCCCAAGCACCTCAGCCCGCACTCACAACCTGCGTTAGGTGATCTCAACAGGTCACGTGATACTGTGGTTTTACCTGAAACATCTGGTGGCAATGACCCATGCCTTTTTTCTTTATCTTTTTTTACACCTCGACTCATGTGATGACTCACACGATTAAAAGTGGGTCAAAGACTCTTAAGAGACGACCCCCACTAGGGTTTAAATACCTGGGACTCTCCACCGTTTGGTTTTAGAACTGAAGAAGCATTTTGCCTGAAAGGTGAAATGTCTCCACAAAACTTAATCCAAATGCTTTCTTTCCAAGCTCATTATGCCTGAAAGAAAGTAAAAAACCATTTGTAATATTAAAAGCTACCATTAAACACAGTGAGACAGTAATAATGTAATAGTACTCTGTGCTTTGTAGTATCACAATAACCAGATTTTAATCTACACTATTAAAAAAGGTCAGTTTTGCTTATTTAAATGATTAATTTCTAATTATTTTACCTCGCAGTCATTGACAGTATTTAAATAAGTAGTACTGTTTCTCCTTTCCTTATGTGATTGCAACTTCTGAAACGAGCAAAAATGAAAGTTTGCATATAGAATTCAACTAAATGACACGACTGTATAAAACCATTTAACATTTTCATTCATGCCAAATATGTGACAGGGAAAGTCTTCACATTAACAACGTCTGTTTAAAATATATATTTTTGAAAAATAACAACGTATGTTTGATTTCACCTTCTTGGGCGGCAAACTTTTTTCCCCAGCAGATGGAGGTAGTGGTGCACTAGTCAGTCTGAACTTCCCCCTTCAGCTCGGCATTTTACACAAATGCAGTTATGCAGTCATTATTATTTATGGAACATATGTCATATGTGTGACTTCTGCGGAATACTTATATTGTTTGCCAAAACCGAGTTTATAAATTTTCTGTTCTCTGCTTCCTTCTCCTGTGGTTTACTGTCTGGTTTTCACGGTCTGGTCCTTTCTGTTTATCCCCTCCTGTGACGTTCTTCCTGTTTTGCCCAATTTATATTTGCTTCTTAGATTCACACTCTATCACAGTTTATTTCTGGTATTTCATCTTTTTACACACAACATATTTTTTCCTTATCGTCCGCCTTCTCACCACACTCCCCTCACCCTTCTGTTGTTTCTCTCAGAGTTTACGTCATCTGGGCATTGTAAACCTGGAGTGTATGTTTGAAACCCCAGAGAAAGTGTTTGTGGTCATGGAGAAACTACACGGTGACATGCTGGAGATGATTCTCTCCAGCGAAAAAGGCAGATTGCCCGAGAGGCTCACAAAGTTCCTCATCACGCAGGTGTGTATGCATTTTCAAATAAGTCCCATAGCGGTAGAGAGTGGGTAGTAGAGGCCCACAAGACTAAAATGGCATTCTGATGCTGCAGTGTTTCGCTGCATGCTTCCTCTGCTGTCATGATGAACATTTACTGAACCTTACATTTCTGCATATTCTAAAACGAAGCTTTGCTGTGTTTGATTTTGTTTCGGATCATCTTGCTCCTGTGGTTTTGGGTATGCACATGACGTCGGTGTGCATGCAGATTCTTGCAGCTCTGAGGCACCTGCACTTTAAGAACATTGTTCACTGTGACCTAAAACCTGAAAATGTGCTACTTGCCTCTGCCGATCCCTCCCCACAGGTAAAAACACACACACACACACACACACACACACAC